>NC_090813.1:161949509-162169509 GCF_000390325.3 Nicotiana tomentosiformis | reverse complement strand
ACATTCTAGAACTAAAAATATGATACTGGAATTACAGAAAAGTATTATATAAGGTAAACCTTTTAATAAATTCTAAAGCCCTAAATATTAGGACTTATTACATATTAATAATTTAATAAATAAAATTTTAGCAGATCCCGTAGTCATAAATATTAGGAATATAACTTAAATTACAATTTATTCAATGTGAAATATAGTTTTAAAAGTTAAAAAAGGCGAATGATATTTCGCTAAGGGGTTTCGTGCTTTTAATATAACTAACTTTAGTGTACATGTGTTGCACATATTTTTTCGTCTATTGATAAAAAGTATATAAAATTTAGAATAAAAATGAATTATGTGTAATAGCAAGTGACATCGAGATAAACGCAACATTCATTTAAATTAAAAATAAATATTACATTGGCAAAATAGTTGAATGTATAGTTATTGGGTATCTTATGAACTTGCAACGATTAAGAATTAAGGTGTGTTAATTATATATGTTTTGTATTTATATATATTTTTATGATAATAATTATGATATGTTATATTTTTGTATCTGGCCATATCTCTTTATAGACGATGTTCTCGGTATAAAAAAAAATACTACTACAAGTGTTAAGTATTATATATTTCATATAATATGTATGATTGTCCTTAGCAAAATATTCTAAATTATATGTTTTTATGGATTTAGTTAAGGTTGCAAATGAGTGAATAAATTATGATAAAAAATATTCTTCTCTCTTATTAATTAGTACTTTTATCACCCTCTTCTAATGATTTAATTTTTCAATGCGAATCCACTTTTCTAAAATAGAAGTAGTTATTTTCTTTTTATCTCTTTTGATTGATCCATAAAATGGAAAAGTAAATCCTTTTAATTGTCTCATTAGTACATGAATGTTATAAAATAATTATAAGAGGTTTTATTGAGTCGCCCCTACAGTTAGCTATGTAATTTTATTCGTTTAACTTTGTATTTACTTAAGGGTGCTTTGTTATTTTCTTAATCTTCATGATTACTCTTCTTACAAGTCGAGTCAGTCTAACAAGATTATATTTAAAATTCTTTAATTAACCATCATATTACTCGGAGTTTTTACCATCAAAGAAAAAGGTTTATATTTCAAGACATGTTTAGTGAATTTCCTATTCTTTTCTTCACCTGCTTGGCTCCTTAAATTTTCAAATTTTAATAAAATTTAGTAGCTTAGAATTGAAGATATTCTCTAGACATGCACATGACATAAATTTAAGTATTTTCAAGTAAAATCATTTAATTATTTACTCACAAAATGTGACCAATGGTAACGATACCTATAAAAGGTGACAATTATATCATGTTAAATTCTATATGTCTAAAATAATTGTTCATGCTCTAAAAAATTATAAAATATGATTCAATAAGTTTAAAGTGAGTCTTGTATTATCTACCATATTATTTAAAAGATGTGTTTACGTCATAATATAAAAATAAGCAAAAAATGCAAGTTTTATGATGATAATTGTGCTAATTATGTTTAGGAATTTGATCTATTCTAGTAGACTTATTTCCTTAGTATGTTCTAATACTTGCTTCATTATACAAAATATCATAGGAGCAGCATTTGATTGAAAGGTAAAAATATATTTTGTGCCTACCTGCTTTAAAAGTTTTCAAATTATAATAATTTTTTTAACGGAAAAAAATGTGATGACCCAAAATATCATCTTTAAATTTAATAATTAATTATATGATCTAAGCACTATTTATCATTACTCGACTTGCGTGTGCAGTCTGTAAAAAAATTTTCGGAAAGTTTTCAGGTGAAAAATGGATTAAAATGTGAATTAAATGCTTAAAACACAATTGAGTTGACTTTGGTCAATACTTTGAGCAAACGGACTCGGATCAGTATTTTGACAGTTCCGGTAGGTCCGTATCGTGAATTGGGACTTGGGCGTATGCCCGGAATCAAATTCTGAGGTCTCTAGCACGAGATATGGAATTTTGACGAAAAATTTAAAGTTTAAGTTCAAATAGTGACCGGATGTCGAATTATGTGAAAATGATCCCGAAATAGAATTTTGATGATTCCAACAGCTCCGTATGGTAATTTTGGACTTAGGAGCGAGATCGGAATTTTATTTGGAAGTCCGTAGTGGAATTAGGCTTGAAATGCCGAAAGTTGAATTTTTGGGAAGTTTGACCGAGGGGTTGACTTTTTGATATCGGGGTCGAAATCCGATTCTGAAAATTTTCATAGCTCTGTTATGTCATTTATGACTTGCGTGCAAAATTTGAGGTCAATCGGACTTGATTTGATAGGTTCCGGTGTTGTTTGTAGAAATTAAAAGTTTCAAAGTTCATTAGGCTTGAATCTATGTGTGATTCGTGATTTTAGCGTTGTTTGATGTGATTTGAGGTTTCAAATAAGTTCGTATGATATTTTAGGACTTGTTGGTGTATTGGGTTGAGGTCCCGTGGGCCTCGGGTAAGTTTCGGATGGTTAATGGATCAAAATGGGACTTAAAAAGCTGCTGCAAATTCTCTTCTGCTGTGCAATCGAGCCCCAGAAATTGAACCGAAGATCGAAGGCAGGCTCGAGATCCATGATCGAAGGCTAGTGATCGAAGGCCATAAGGATCTAAGCCATGATCGATAGCCAGCATCGATGGATGTGATCGAGCCCTAGGGTCGAGGGCCATGATCGAACTCCCCATGATCGGACTCCCCATGATCGGACTTCCATGATCGAGGTCCAGGATCGGACTCTCATGATCGAGGTCCAGGATCGGACTCCACGATCGAGGTCAGCCTGGACAGATCCGTAAGTTATAAAAACAGGGGGGTTTCGTCCCATTCGCCATTTTTAACAACTTGGAGCTTGAGCAGAGGCGATTTTTGATATATCTTCAAGGAAAAATATTGGGGTAAGTGTTCTTAACTCAATATTGGTTAGATTACCCGAATCCAGCACGGTTTTTAACATTTAATTGGTGATTTAAGTTGGAAAAATTTGAAAACCCTCTTGGATAGATAAGTGGATTTGAGGGTCGAATCGTTATTGAAATTTAGTCATTTTGGTATGGTTAGACTCGTGGTTGAATGGGCGTTCATATTTCGTAACTTTCATCGGATTCCGTGATGTGGGCACCACGGGCAAATTTTGAGCTAATTTCGGATTTTATTAAAAAATGTGATATTTTCTTATGAAATTGATTACTATAATTTTTGTTGACTGTATCGAATTAATTATGACTAGATGCGAGTCGATCGGAGTCGGAAAATCAAGGAAAAAGCATAATACTTGATTAAATTGGAGCAAGTCGAGGTAAGTGACTTGTCTAACCTTGTGTGGGGAAAATTTTCCCTAGAATTGATATTAATGTGATTACTGAAAAGTGTTGAAAGTCATGTACACGGGGTGACGAGTGTGTACAGGGGCTAAATGTAAAAGATTATATTTTTAAATTGTGTAGATCATTGTTGCGCATTTATTAAATTATTTTATCTTATTATATTCTTCATCATTGATCTGTGATATATATATATATATATATTTTAAATGTGTTTGCTTTTTCCTGCTAATTGTTTTACCTGTTTAATTAAAACTTGGTTTCTTTTATACTGTGCATTATTTGAAGGTTGATTTTTTTTAAATTAAATATTATTAATATGAAGTATTTGACATTTTTAAATTTGATATTGAAGCAACGTATTAAAAATTTGAAATATTAGTTTCCTGAATTATTTATTCTTGAATATTTTCGTAAGATTTGTTTTTGGATTATTCTGGCATGAGCCGTGAGCTCTTTATTATTGAAAAATATTGTTGTTGATATTTTTGTGGAAAATTGAAATATTGGACACTTGAGTTGCAAATTGTGATATATTGTGATATTGATACGCATGTGGTGGTATAAGGTCTGGGTGTTGAAACGCATGCGGTGAGATAAAAGTGGCTTGATACGCGTGGCTAGTAGAGGTGACTACTAAAAGTCATGCGGTGTGATAAGGGTGACTAAAATGCGAGATGCTATTTCTGGAAAAAAATGCTTTCTTTGAATAAATTGTGAAGGCTCCCGTGGTGGTATAAGAAAATGAGATATTGTGAAATTATTTATAATTTGGGACTATGAGGCGGTACCTCGGTAGTGCCCTTGTTGATATTGATTTATGGCCATAGTTGCTTTCGATTAATTATTGTGATTTTCATAAAGTTGAAGGAAATTCTGTTTTGATTCCACGAGATATTATTTGCAATTATTTGGTGTCATTAAATGTGACATATTATTTGATTCATTTCTAATGTCATTTTATTTACTACATTGATAAATATTTTACCATGCCATTATTATATTCCAGTAGGGCCTCACCTGACCTCATCACTACTCTAGGTTAGGCTTGACACTTACTGGGTACCGCTGTGGTGTACTCATACTACGCTTCTGCACATCTTTTTGTGCAGATCCAGGTACATTTTACCATCCTAGACGTCAGTGAGTTACCTGCGCACGGAGACTTCGAGGTATATCTACCAGCGTCCGCAGACTCCGGAGACCCCTTCTATCATTTTATGTTGCTTCCTTATATTTTATTTAGACCTTGACTTATATAAATATTGAAATAAATTCTTAGAAGCTTGTGATTTATTTCTACCGGGTTTTGGGAGTTGAAATTGTTTGAATTGTAGTTTATTTATTATTATTCTGCATTGATAGGCTTACCTAGTCTTAGAGACTAGGTGCCATCACGACACCCTACAGAGGGAATTTGGGGTCGTGACAAGTTGGTATCAGAGCACTAGGTTCATAGGTGTTATGAGTCACAAGCAGGTTTAGTAGAGTCTTGCGGATCGGTACGGAGACGTCTGTACTTATCTTCGAGAGGCTATGGAACTGTTAGGAAATATTCACTTCTTTGATTCCTTATCGTGCATATTTGTTGACTTCAAAATTTTAAATAATTGTCTTTCTATTCTCTCACAGATGGTGAGGACACGCACAACTGGATCTGATGATCAGACACCCGCGCCCCCTGTTGAAGCCGCAAGAGGTCGGGGTCGGGGCAGAGGCCGAGCCAGAGGCCGAGGAAGACCACGTGGTGCAGCCAGAACACCTGCATGAACTGCTGCACCAGAGCCACCAGTATGTCACGACCCAAAATCCCACCACAGGCGTCGTGATGGCACCTAGTCTCTAAGACTAGGTAAGCCGATTTTCATTGCATTTTTGAAGCCATTTGTTTTTGAATTTAATAAGTAACCAAAACTAACAGCAGAAATAATTACAATATACAACCTCCCAAGACTGGTAGTACTTAGTCACGAACTCTAACTGAATACATAGAATGATCACGAGAACCGAATATACAATACTGTTTGATTACAAGTTAACAGTACAATGAAATGAAAGGACTCCAAGGAACTGCGACGACCAAGCAGCTCTACCTTGAATCCTTACGACCTCGCTTTAACTCTGCTCAAGTCTGTTATCTTCAATACCTGGCTCTGCACAAAAATGTGCAGAAGTGTAGAGTGAGCACACCACAGCGGTACCCAGTAAGTATCAAGACTAACCTCAATGGAGTAGAGACGAGGTACAGTCAAGACACTCACTAGTCTAATACTCTGTGCAATATAGCAGTATACAATAGTACTGGAAGATAACTAACAATGATAACAACAACTCAACCAGTGATATCACAACAAGGCAACATAAAACAACCAATGATATGCACAGTAAGACAATAAGATCACCATTTAATATCGCTCAACAATTAATAAATAAAATTACACTCAGTTAAATCAAGTTCTTCAATTAAATATCCTTCACATATAATTCTACCAATTAACTCTCTTTCAAATATAATTTTCGTCAAATAATTATCTTTCAAACACAATTCTTTCATATAATACTTTCTAAATAAAAATCCTTCCAAATAAATATTTTGAATATAATTCTTCAATTTAAAAAGTCACCATGTGACACCTCATTTCATAATCATAAAAAAAATACGGGTCTCAGCCCATTTTCATATTTTTCATAAATACGGGTCTCAGCCCATTTTTCATATCTCCACGGCACTTCATGCCCATAATTAAATCATTATATTTCTCCGGCACATCGTGCCCTTATTTCATATCTCACCTGCACGGACAACTCACGTGCCAAATATTATTATCATTTAATCACAGCACCTCGTGCCCACATTTCATATCACAACCACAATTCACATGCCAATATTCTCAATGTATATAAGATCCACATGATCAATTTATTTCCACTAAAGTGAGTTTAAAAGTTTTTAAATCAATTAAGAAATCAAAAAAGAATTAAATTTTTTTTAAAATCATTTGGGTGAAGAAAATAACTTTGCACTTATATCAAAGCATCAGATAAACTACTGATTTGGTTGTAAAACTATTTAATTTAAAAATATAATAATAATTCATTTTATTTAAATCAACTCAATCATCGAAAATCAGTAAGAAAACCAGAAATATACTTCTTTAGAGTCTCGTGCTAAAAAGCCAAAGTCTACACAATACAACTAGGAGCACAAAACATATAATAATAAAGTCAACTAGTACACCACGGAAGAAGACAAAAATTTACATATTAAATAAAACCAAATCACCCAAGGCAAGAACATGAATAAAGAAATATCAACAGGGCACTCCCGAGGTACCGCCCCGTAGTCCCAAATCATAAATAAATTCACAATATCTCATTTACTTATATCACCGCGGGACCCTTCACATTAAATTTTTAAAGAAATCATTTTCCCGAAATAGCATCCCGCGTTTTAGCCACCCTTATCACACCGCATGACTTCTAGTAGTTCCCCTACTAGCCACGCGTTTCAAGCCACCCTTATCTCACCGCATGACTTCTAGTAGTTCCCCTACTAGCCACGCGTTTCAAGCCACCCTTATCTCACCGCATGCGTTTTCAACACCCTCACCTTATATCACCGCATGGCTTCTAGTAGTTCCCCTACTAGCCACGTGTTTCAAGCCACCCTTATCTCACCGCATGCGTATCAATATCACAATATTTCACAAGTCGCACCTCAAGTGCCCAAATATCACAGCATTTCACAAATTGCACATCAAGTGCTCAAATCTTACAACATATCACAGATTGCACATCAGGTGCTCAAATCTTTCAACATATCACAAATTGCACATCAGGTGCTCAAATCTTTCAACATATCACAAATTGCACATCAGGTGCTCAAATCTTACAACATATCACAGATTGCACATCAGGTGCTCAAATCTTTCAACATATCACAAATTGCACATCAAGTGCCCAAATATTACAACTTGCCACATAAATCAACAATACATTATTTTCTACAATAAGGAGCCCATGGCTCAACCATAATGTGCACAAAAATCTTAACAAAATATTCGGAAGTGAACAACTCAACAAAATAATATTTCACATAAAAATCAAGGTGGCAATCACACCAAATCATCATGTAAAAACAATTCCAACAAACAAGGATCTAGGCATGACAAATAGAGGATTTAATAATTGCCAATACTTGCCAATTTAATACATAAGGGCATCTAAGGATTTTTAATTCATGAAATTTGCACATATAAACCAAGTACGTACTCGTCACCTCGCGTACATGGATTTCAATTACACAATTTGCACATAATACTCAATGCCTGAGGGGTAATTCCCCCACTCGAGGTTAAACAAGACACTTACCTCGACGAAACTAAGTCAATGTTTTAAATGATCTTCGTGAGTGAAGCCACCTTCGGACGGCTCAAATCTGAAATTCACCCCTTAATAATACTACGATGGTCCACCACACTAAATAAATTTCAATCTACAATAATGCAAAACAATTGCACCAATATTAGTAAACAAGTTTCCATAGGTTCATTGTATTCATAAATTTCATCGCCAAGATTACTATTCACCTTCTCTCTTATTTTCTCAAAAGTACTATTCATGCCATGAACTAGAGTTTTATAATCCAATCTTTCAACCATTAAAACTTGTAACAAATGCTTCAAATACTTCTAACTACTCATAATAAACGAGTTTGAAGCATTGGAATTACCTCTAGTAGATCAATCTTGAAAAATCACAACTTTGGTGATTTTTGTGTTCTTGAGGATTTGATGATGAAATCTTGTATTTGGATGTAAAAATGATGTTAGAACTCATGTATATTGAGTGATAATCAACCCAAAACATCATTAACAACTTACCTTGGTTGATTGGACTTGACTTGAGCTCAAAATCGCCCCTTCACTTCAAGAACCCTAACCCCCAAATACACAAAATACCCTCTTTACCCGACCTTGTATTTATAGGCCCAGATTTTTGGGTTTCGGATGCGGCCCTGGATGCTTCGCATCCCCACTTCACTCCTCTTTGAAGGTCGGATGCGGACCTGGACGCTATGGCAGCACTTCACTGCCAGCCTCTCTTTCGGACGATGGTAATTTGGTCATAATTTCTTGTATGAATGTCCAAATGACAAACGGTTTGAAGCGTTAGAAACTAGACTCGAATATCTTTTATTTGATAGGTTGTGCATCACATAACACCTTATATATATGTATATAATATCGTTCTAAGTTAGGTCTTATGCCGAAACATAACAAATCGATCCGGAATGACCTCAAATTTTGCACACAAGTCGTAAATGACATAACGAAGCTATTCAAATTTTCGGAATTGAAGTCCAAGCCCGATACATCAAGGTCAACTCTCAGTCGACATTTTTCTTAAAATCTTCCATTTTTCAACTTTCGCCAAAATGCATCGAATTCTCCTACGGACTTCCAAATCCAAATCCGGACATACGCCTAAGTCTTAAATCTCCATACGAAGCTATTGACACTATAAAAATCCCATTCCGGAGTCGTTCTACTCAAAAGTCAAACTCCGGTCAACTCTTTTTAACTTAAGGCTTCTAACATGGAATTTATTCTTTCGAACTAATCCCGAAACACTTGAAAATCAAAACTGACGATTCACACACGTCATAAGACATCATATGAAGCCATTCAAGACTTCAAATAGTTGGAAGGAGCGTAAATGTTCAAAATAACAAGTCAGGTCATTATACAGTAGCTCCAGTTGGAGAGCAGGCACCTGAGACGCCTGTTACTACTCCTGCACTTCAGGAGACTCTTGCCCAGGTTTTGAGCATGTTTGTCACTTTAGCTCAGGCAGGATTAATTCCACTTGCTCCTGCCACATCTCAGGCTGGGGGAGGAGCGCAGACTCCCGCCGCCTGTCTCCAGAGCCACGTGCCCAAGTTGACCATGCCCTAGAGGTTATACCAGTGCAACCAGCTGTACCAGTTCGGCCTAATATTAGGACAGCAGTTTTAGAGGGGGAGTAGCTTAGGCTCGAGAGGTATAAAAAGTACCACCCTCCCACTTTCAGCGGTTTAGCTTCAGAGGATGCTCAGGGTTTTCTAGAGGAATGTCACTGTATCCTTCGTACTATGGGTATTGTGGATTCCAGTGGGGTTTCTTTCACTACATTCCAGTTTAGAGGAGCAACCTACCAGTGGTGGCGGGCATATGATATCCCGCTGAGGCATCTTCACTTACTTGGACTCAATTTTCGGATATGTTCTTAAGGGAGTATGTTCCTCAGAGTCTTAGGGATGCATGGCACGCTGAGTTTGAGCAGTTGCGCCAGGGTTCTATGACTGTGTCAGAGTATGCGGTTCGATTCAGTGATTTGGCTAGGCATGCACCAGCCTTAGTTACTACTGTTCGAGAGCGAGTTCGCAGATTTATTGAGGGTCTTCACCCTAGTATCAGATACAGTATGGCCCGAGAGCTAGAAATGGACATTACATACTAATAGGTGGTGTCAATTGCTAGAAGATTGGAAGGTATGCAGACTCGGAAGAAGGAAGAGAGGGAAGCTAAGAGACCCCGAGGTTCTGGAACATATAATAATTCTCGTGCCCCAATTGCAGCCCGTCATGGTAGAGGTTATATGAGCCATCCTATTCATTCAGCACTTCCAGCTTCCAGTGGTATTCTGATTACTCCTAGACCACAAGTTCCATATTATGCACCACCAGTGTCTTCTATACCTCCTGTACGGGGTACTTTCAGCGGACAGTCTAGTCGATCAGGCCCGAGCCAGTCTCAACAACCACGTCCTCCAAGGGCTTGTTTTGAGTGTGGTGACACTCGTCATATCATGAGGGATTGCCCCATAATTAGGAGGGTGCACCTCCACGGATTTCTCAGGCCCCACCTATTTCACAGGGTCCTCAGGCTTCTCAGGCCATGATTACTGCACCAGTTGCCACTCCACCTGCACAGCCAGGTAGAGGTGGAGGTCAGACAGGTAGAGGTCTCCCTAGAGGGGGAGATCAGGCCAGATATTATGCCCTTCCTGCGAGGACAGATGCCGTTGCATCCGATTCTGTTATCATAGGTATTATTCCGGTCTGTCATAGAGATGCATCAGTTTTATTTGATCCAGGCTCCACTTATTCTTATGTGTCATCTTATTTTGCCCCGTATTTGGGCCTATCACGTGATTACTTGAGTTCTTCTATTTATGTATCTACACCCATGGGTGAATCCATTATTGTGGACCGTGTGTATCGGTCGTGTTTAATTGTTACCAGTGGTTTTGAGACCAGAGCTGATTTATTATTGCTCAGTATGGTGGACTTCGATATTATTTTGGGCATGGATTGGTTCTCGCCCTATCACGCTATTCTTGATTGTTACGCCAAGACAGTAACATTGGCTATACCGGGTCTACCGCAGCTAGAGTGGAGAGGTACCTCGGATCATGTTCCTAGCAGGGTTGTTTCATTTCTTAAAGCTCAACGAATGGTTAAGAAGGGGTGTGATACGTATCTGGCCTATGTGAGAGATGTTAGTATTGATACTCCTACTGTAGAGTCAGTTCCTGTAGTAAGGGAATTTCCTGATGTATTTCCAGCAGATCTTCTGGGTATGCCACCCGACAGAGATATTGATTTTGGTATTGATCTATTACCGGGTACTCAGCACATTTCTATTCCACCATACCGTATGGCCCCAGCAGAGTTGAAAGAATTAAAAGAATAGTTACAGGAATTGCTTGATAAGGGTTTCATTCGGCCTAGTGTATCGCCATGGGGTGCTCCTGTTTTATTTGTAAAGAAGAAGGATGGTTCTATGTGGATGTGTAATGATCATCGCCAGTTGAACAAGGTTATAGTGAAGAACAGGTATCCATTGCCATGTATTGATGACTTATTTGATCAGCTTTAGGGTGCCAGGGTATTCTCTAAAATTTCCTTACATTCGGGCTGTCATCAGTTGAAGATTCGGGAGCCAGATATTCCGAAGACTGCTTTCAGGACTCGGTACGGTCATTACGAGTTCCTTGTGATGTCTTTTGGGCTGACCAACGCCCAAGCAGGATTTATGCACTTAATGAATAGTGTATTTCAACCCTATCTTGATTATTTTGTCATTGTATTTATTGACGACATTCTGGTGTATTCCCGGAGTTAGGAAGATCATAAACAACACCTGAGGACTGTGCTTCAAATTTTGAGAGAAAGAAAGTTATATGCAAAATTTTCAAAGTGTGAATTCTGACTTGATTCAGTGGGATTTTTGGGTCATATAGTTTCGTGTGAAGGGATTAAGGTAGATCCAAAGAAGATTGAAGCAGTGCAGAGTTGGTCCAGACCGTCCTCAGTTACGGAAATTCGGAGTTTCCTTGGTTTGGCTGGGTATTATCGCCGATTTGTAAAGGGTTTCTCTTTTATTACTGAATTGACCCAAAAGGGTGCTCCGTTCAGGTGGACCGAGGAATGTGAGGAGAGCTCCCAAAAGCTCAAGACAGCTTTGACTACAGCCCCAGTATTGGTATTACCTACAGGTACAGGATCTTATACTGTGTATTATGATGCGTCGCGTATTGGTCTCGGCGTAGTGTTGATGCAAGACGGTAGGGTGATTGCCTATGCGTCCAGACAGTTAAAGGTGCATGAGAAGAATTATCCTGTACATGACCTGGAGTTAGCAGCTATTGTTCATGCCTTAAAAAATTTGGCAGCATTATTTGTACCCCGATCACCGGAGTCTACAACATCTGTTTAAACAGAAGGATCTTAACTTGCGGCAGCGGAGGTGGTTGGAGTTGCTTAAGGATTATGATATCACCATCCTCTATCATCCTGGGAAGGCCAATGTGGTGGCCGATGCCTTGAGTCGTAAGGCGGAGAGTTTGGGCAACTTAGCATATTTACTGGTAGCAGAGAGGCCTTTGGCCTTGGATGTTCAGGCCTTGGCCAACCAGTTTGTTATATTGGATGTTTCCGAGCTGAGTCGAGTTTTGGCTTGTGTGATTTCTCAGTCTTCTCTTTATGATCGTATCAGGGAATGCCAGTATGATGACCCCCATCTGCTTGTCCTTAAGGATACAGTTCAGCACGGTGATGCCAAGGAAGTCACTATTAGAGATGACGATGTATTACGGATGCGGGGCAGGCTATGTGTACCTAATGTGGATGGCTTGCGTGAGTTGATTCTCTAGGAGGCTCACAGTTCGTGGATGGCAGATCTCGCGATCGCATAGGCCATCTGAGAGGTCAGCTAAAATTTTCTCTTCGTGTTTGCAAAGATTAAGACGCGATCGCATAAGGTTATCAGGCAGTGCACCACGAACGTGTGGGCTAGGCCGCGTTCGTGAAGAAGAAGTGAGGCAGCAATAGAGTTTGAGTGTTACTCTTCGCGGTCGCGTGAGGACAATTGCGATTGCGTAGGTGTGAGCAGCTAGTGCATCGCGTTCACGCGAGGTATTATGCATTTGTGTAGAGTAAATTTCTAAGGGAGAACAGGTGTTGGAGACTCCGATGGTCGGTATAGACCTCACAATGAACGTCGTACAGATAGTGTCTCCAAATCTTCAGCACGTGAACAATGATTGCCAACTCTAAGTCATGAACATGGTAATCCTTCTCATGAACCTTCAAATGCCAAGATGTGTAGTCAATCACCCTACCATCATACATCAATACCGTGCCAAGCCCAATAAGCGATGCATTATAATACACGGTAAAAGATCCCGAACATGTAGGCAACACCAACACTAGAGTTGTAGTCAATGCAGTCTTAAGCTTATGAAAGATCAACTCACACTCATCAGACCATCTAAAAAGAGCACCCTTATGGGTCAACTTGGTCAATGGGGCTGAGATAGATGAAAACCCCTCCACAAACCGGTAGTAGTAACCCGCCAAACCTAGGAAGCTTTGAATCTCTGTAGCTGAAATAGGTATAGGCCAGTTCTGAACCGCCTCCATCTTCTTAGGATCCACTTTGAAGCCCTCGAAAGATACAACATGGCCCAAAAAGGTAACCAAATCCAACCAGAATTCATACTTAGAAAACTTGGTATATAGTGACGATCCCTCAGAGTATGAAGTACGATCCAAAGATGCTGCTCATGCTCCTCTCGACTGCGGGAGTAAACCAAAATATCATCAATGAAGACAATCAAGAAAGAATCCTAATAGGGCTTGAACACTCTATTCATCAAATCCATAAATGTTGCTGGGGCATTAGTCAAGCCAAATGAGATCACTAAGAACTCATAGTGACCATACCGAGTCCGGAAAAATATCTTAGGGACATATGATGCCCTAATCTTCAACTGATGGTAGCCAGACCTCAAATCAATCTTGGAAAATTTCTTGGCACCCTGAAGCTGATCAAATAAGTCATCAATACTTGGCAAAGGATATTTGTTCTTGATAATGACTTTGTTCAACTGCCGTTAGTCTATACACATCCTCATTGTTCCATCCTTCTTCTTCACAAACAATAGCGGTGCACCCCAAGGTGAGACACTAGGGCTAATGAATCCCTTATCAAGAAAATCTTGCAACTGCTCCTTCAATTCCTTCAACTCCATAGGGGCCATATGGTATGGTGTGGTAGAAATGGGCTGAGTGCCCGGAGCCAGATCAATGCAAAAATCAATATCTCTTTCTTGTGGCATTCCTAACAAATCTATAGGAAACACCTCTAGAAACTCGTGCACAATTGGTACTGAATCCATGGAAGAAACCTCTGCACTATGATCATGTATATAGGCCGCATATGCTAGACATCCCTTCTCGATCATATGCCAAGCCTTCACATAAGATATAACCCTGCTAGTAGAATGTCTAGGAGTCCCTGTCCACTCTACTAAGGGCAACCCTGGAATGACTAATGTCATAGTCTTGGTGCTAGAATCATGGCACGAGTATCCTGTTGCTCATCCACCTAGGACAAAACCTCATGATATAACTCTACCTCCATACTCAAAGAACTCTCGTGATTGTTGTGTCTACTGAAGTTGAGACTGACCCTGACAGCCCAGATAACAACTATAATAGCTCTGATTTGGTGGTGCACTGATGGGAGCTGAAGGTGCACTGTAGGCTAACTGCTCAGGATGAGACCCATACGAACTACGGTTGCCCGAAGCATCATGTGCTACCTGGGGCGCTGATTGAATCAACCTGTGAGGATGGCCTCTACAAAATGAAACTCTGCCTCCATATGAGGCACCACTGAAACCACCAAAATGACTTGGCCTCTTCTCTGATACCGCCTCCCTACCCTAACCACGAATCATCTCGACCGGTCTAGAAAACTCTACTGCCCGCTGAAAAGAAATATCATCCCCAGTCTCCTTGGCCATCTGTAGCCTGATACCAAAATCAAGACCATCAATGAATCTCCTCACCCTCTCTCTATCAGTAGGGAGCAAGATTGTTGCATGGCGGGCTAGGTCCACAAATCTGGTCTCGTACTGGGTAATAGTCATGCTACCCTATTGAAGGCGCTTAAACTTCCTGCAGTACTCCTTTATCAGAGTAAAAGGAATGAACTTCTCCAAAAATAGCTACGAAAACTGATCCCAATTGAGTGGCAGTAAAACTGTAGGTCTGGATCGCTCATAGTCCGGCCACCACCTCTTGGTAGAACCGGTCAACTGAAACACTGCAAAGTCGACTCTATTGTACTCCACAATACCCATTATGCGCAACACCTCGTGGCAACCGTCCAAATAATCGTGTGGGTCCTCAGAAGGTGTACCACAAAAATGAATAGGAAAGAGCTTGGAAAACTTATCCAACC
This sequence comes from Nicotiana tomentosiformis, assembly GCF_000390325.3. NCBI lineage: Eukaryota > Viridiplantae > Streptophyta > Magnoliopsida > Solanales > Solanaceae > Nicotiana > Nicotiana tomentosiformis. The sequence goes on along the minus strand of NC_090813.1, from coordinate 162,154,390 downwards.
TCATTAATCCCTCAGAAGATATCGCGGGTCTCTCCCCGGGCTGTGTAGCAATAACGGGATGAACTACTCCAACTTCTGGAACCGCCGAAGTCTGATACATGGGAGTCATCTGCTTCGGAGTGTGAGTGGCGGGAGTCTGAGCTCCTCCCCTAACTTGAGAGACAGCTGGTGCCATACGAAATGCTCCAGCCTGGTCCACACTATCCATAAGGCCCACTAAGAGGACTAGGGCGTCATGAAGTATGGGATTAACAATGAATCCCTCCAAGACTTGAGCGGGTCCGACTGGTGCGGTCTGAACAGGGATCTCCTCCTCATGCTCGATCTGAGGCTCTGCAATGGGTGCTGCTGCACGTGCTCTATGCTGAGCTCTGCCTCTGCCTCGACCCCGACCCATATCCTTGGTAGTGGCTACAAAAGGGGGCTCTGGCTCCGTCCCGGCTTTAGATGATGTGCGTGTTCTCACCATATGCGAGAGAACAAGAATAGAATGATTCAAACTTTAGTAATAGAATAAAGCCACACGATAGAGAAAGAAAGAAGTGAAATTTTCCTAAAGCTCTATAGCCTCTAGAAGGTAAGTACATACATCTCCGTACCAATCCTCCAGACTCTACTAAGCTTGCTCATGACTCGTGAGACCTAGGCAACCTAGTGCTCTAATACAAATTTGTCAAGACCCGGAATCTCAACATTGAGGCTGTGATGGCGCCTAACATTTCACTTGCTAGGCAAGCTAACGTTAGCTAATTACTTAACCAGTTTTAACAATTTAAATCAAAACATTAATAATAATAAATTGTGATAGTATGAAATAGATATGATAAATACCATGTAGCGTAGACTAAACATATACCAGAAATTTGAAGTCACGAATACATGAGCATCTAGAGTACTATAGATAAAGTCTAAATAAAAATATAGTTGTTTGAAATAAGGTAAACAGTAAAGACATAATGGAAAGGGACTTCAGGGACTGCGAACGCTAGCAGCTCTACCTTAAATCTCCTGCTGATAGCCGATCGGGGCAATATCTCCTCTACACGCTGTTGACGACCAATTTTAACCCTCTTTTTGAAAAATTAAATTATTTATGCTTAACAATTTGCAATAGATGTGGTAAAATATTTTGCAATAATACCTATTTTATTAAAATATAATGGGAAATAATAATTAACAATGTAGAATTAATAATTTGATATTAAATATTTATGAGTTATATTACCCCTACTATTTTAAAAAAATATTAAAATGACCTTTATATTTTAATAAATATTTTTTCAATTAATTTAATAAATTAACCTTTGATTTATAATTATATAGCTTTTATTACTTTACTTAATCCAAAATTAGTTTCATAATTTAATAAATGAGGTATTTTAATAAATTATTAATTAGTTATAGTAATTTATCATATATTTGATGATTATATTTTATCTAATTTAATTAGAATTAATTAAGTTTAATTAAGTTAATCTTTAAAGGGGTTAAAAACTCAGAAGACTACAATTGCAAGTAACAAATTAAACCCAAGTGGCTATGGCTTAAATCTTATTTCGACTAGTTTTGGCCCAAATACACAGGCCCAATCACCTCCAACCCGGTCTAGACCCATTCCCTTGTCCACTTTGGCAATCCACGCCAACCTCTGAGAGACAACAGTAGTGTGCCACATCACCTGTCTTTCCCACTCACAAAACAAACACATCGGATGAGGACTGTTGATCCAAATCATCAACGGTCCACATTAATTCCTGTATTTCCCTTTATTTTTAAGCCTCTCGCCATATCCTATCTCAACCGTTGGATCACACAGATCCAACGACCCCCCTTTTTTTCCTAATAACCATTTTTATCAAATCTTACCTTCTACAAATCGGAGTCGTTGATCAAGAGATCCAACGGCTCAGATTCAGTCTTTCATTTTAAACCTTAGAGACCACCCCTAACCCTAAATCATTTTCCCCTACTCAGCCACCTCTCTTCTGGCTCTCACCCCATGAACCATCAATCACCAGACCTTGCACAAATCTATGCAAGGTCACGAATCCAACCCTCAAATTATCCCCTTTGCCCCCGTAACACCACTAATAATGCAGATATTCCCTTTTTCATCTCCCAATTTCAAAATTCCCAATTCGTGCCCTAGACCTAATATCGTGCAAACTGAAATCCATCAATCTTACTTCGGACTTTCAAATCCATGGTATGCATGACTATTAACTGGAAGATCATCATTATTTTTCTATGTCCAGAGGTCAAACACAGTGACCTCTGGACATTAGGGTTTGTCGGTGGGTCTTCGCATTCAACGACCATCTCTTGATACCTAGGTAAAGATCTTCACTGATTTCTCCTATTTCCCTTCTGATTTTACCTACTTACTATCGTCATCTACCCTATCGTCACTCTCCACTATCTACTCGAACTCAATCGAAACCTTAAGTGGCTTGAATGCCACTACAAATAGGGCATTCAATGTTTCTACCTAAGAGACACCAACACACTTAACATCACTGGCAAACACATTGAAAGAACTGAAAAGTTCAAGTTTTTCTGCTAGGTATTAAGTTATAGTAGCTTCTCCCTAATTTCTCTTCTTTTTCTCTTTTTCATTACTGCTCGAGTTTGATCTTTGTAAGTGATTCAGTGAGCATCGCATTGGTAAGTTGAAAGTTACCTGCCCTATTGTGAGGGAGGGGCTATGGCACTTGCATATCCTTCATTGGAAATATTTCGGTATTGCGCCGCTTGTGGTTGTGGTGGTGGTGGAGGTAGAGGCACATTGTCTTGTATCCCACGGCCTCAGCGATTTTGTTGTGGAACTTGTGGCATTTCATCAAGTTGTTCCTCTTCGCCATCCGCCTCTCCCAATGGTATGTTTCCAAGTTCATTGTTTTCCATTTGAAACCAACAATCACTTCAACAAGATAGAATCAGAGAAGTAAAAGAAGATACTCAAGAAACAAACTCAAGTATATAGCTAACACCATAAAGTCCCCGGCAACGGTGCCAAAAATTGATCATGTCCAATTCATACCCCAATTAAGGGAATATGAAACGATCGTTACAATAATAATCCCAACACGAGTCTGGGTTGAATACACAAGGAGTTTAGATTGGGTGTTAAGGTAAATACTTAAGAGAGCAACTCGAAATAACTAAATTTATTTTCCCAACAAAAGTGTGTATAAATCTTACCAAACAACTACTAATGATTTTGACTAAGCTAGAAAACAAGTAATAATTAATTTTTTTTTTTACGTTTTATTAATTAGAGAAAAGCCTAGGGTTGTAACCTTAACCTAGGTGTAAACCTAATGGGTAGAGTAAATTTATGCTTGTTTGGTAGATCGGAGTTTTTATGACTATCAATACTCAAGTACTCACTCAATACCTCTCTGTAAAAGAGTGATTCTTCCCAAATTAGCTCTCTCAAGTCCAAATGGGTATCAATAAAAGCGATTGAATATGAGTCAAAGTTAGATTATCCCTATCTCTAGTTCAAATCCTTTAATTAAACTAATCAATACTTCAACTAGTTCAATTTCTTATTAGCGAAGTCTTCGTAGAATAAATTCCTCTTTCTCAAGTAAGAACAAAGTCAAATAGGCATGAATCAATATTTGCAAAAATTAATTCTAAATTTAAATCATAAACAAAGCTAAATAACACTAACCCAATCGATAGCAAGCATTAATATTAAACACTCATAAGTTTTACTCATTAGGGTTGGACCACAACCCTAGATGAAAATCTAGCTACTCATGCTAATAAACTTAGAAAGATGAAAATAAGAAGAAATTAAAGACATAAAGCTAAAATAAAAGGAAAAAGTAATTGATCCTCTCTAATTGTAGCTCAAAGTTTCTCCATATAGCTAAAAATAATGACCTAGAAGCTGCTATAATAAAAAGATACCCCAAAAAAGTCATAAAGTCTTATTTATAGGGCTCCCAAATTCTTTGAAACAAATGCCCTTCGGAGGGTTCTACGGACGAACTTCAGCTTCTGTGGTCCGCACATTGCTGGGTTACTGTTGCAGGTGCTTTCAGTCGGAGGAGTTCTGCGGCCGCACTTGAATTTTTTCTAGCCGCATTCGAGGATGCTTTAGACTCATTCGATTGTATATTCTCTGGTCTTCAAGCTTATCAATGTGAAACTGTTTTGCGGACCAAGTGCGGCCGCACCTTTTAGTCTGCAGACCGCACTTCTGCCAAAAATCCCTGAAGCTTCAATTCTGCTTCTGCGGATGTATTTCATCTTCTACGGACCGCATTTGCTTTTGGGGATGCAGATGAAATTCTACGAAATGCATTTCTCTTCGTATTTTTCCTCTTTGTTGAACTTTGTAGAACATCCTTTTTTTGAGTTATATTTCATCATTGAGCTTACATTCTCCAACACGCCTGCAATTCAACCATCTTTATCAGATTCAGTGACAAATATTAGCACTTTCGGACTAAAACCTATAGTAAGAAGGTACTAATAGGTGGTTAAAATTCACATTTATCAATCCCTACCATGTCTCAAACAAATAAGCACATAGCCTAGACATGATTTCTAACAGAATCATAGATCAGATAATCATACACGCAGAGAAAACACAGATGTAATAAGGCATGATAGGAAACAAGTCTTATAGTAGCCTAAAGTCTACTCGGATCAGGAATACCTCGGTGTACGCATGCACGCCCGTCACCTAGCATGTGCGTCGCCATCAACACATCTCAAGTATCGTAGTCCCCAGGGATAATTACCTCAAACTAAGTTTAGATATGTTACTTACCTCAAAGTGTGTGAATCAATACTTCAAAAAGCCCTTTCCATGCGAATCGACTTTCGAGCGACTCGAATCTAGTCAAAATAACTTAATATCATCAATAAAATCCATAGAAAATAACCACAAACAATAAAGCTAAGATCTTGTTTCAAATATGCAAAGTTAACATAAAAAGTCAACTCCAGGCTCGCACCTCAAAAGTGACAAAAATCACAAATCTGAACACCCATCCGGATACGAGTCCAAATATATATGTTTCATCCAAATCCAATCTCAAATTGACCCTCAAATCATCAATTTTCACTCTCCAAAACCATAGTCAAAAAACCCCAAATTCTACCTTTAATTCACAAAAACTAGATGTAATAATCCATAGGTAATCAATATCTATCAACATAGTCGAGTAAAGTTTACTTATTTCTTCAACTGTAGTGAAATTTGCTCCAAAATTCACCTCTAGAGGAGCTCCACAACTCCAAATAATAAGAAAATGACCAAACCCTTCGAACTAATATTTTGTCTAGAATTTTCATATTTGCGGACAAACTGTCGCATCTATAGCTCCGCTTCTGCATAAAACCTCCGCATTTGCGGACTTCCCTATGTTAGGCCCAAACTCGCATTTGCATAACAAAGGCCGCATCTGCGACCATGCTACCGGAGATGTGGTAACACTAGAACTTAGGAAAGTTGCAGCAATGCTAACTCAATTCGAAATTAGCCGAAATCAATCTGAAACACACCCAAGGCCCTTGGGATCCCTTCCAATCACACCAACAAGCACTAAAATACAACACAAACCTACTCGAGGCCTCAAATCACACAAAACAACATCAAAACCACGAATCATACCTCCATTCAAGCCTATAGAACTAAAGAACTTCTAACTTTCAAAACTCATGTCGAACCACATCAAATCAACTAGGAATGACCTCAAATGTTACATACAAGTCCCAAAATGGCACAACAGACCCATTTTAACTACCAGAACAACAATCCAAATCCGATATAATCAAAGTCAACTCTCGGTCAAACCTATGAACTTTCCAAACCTTCAATTTTTCAACTTTTGCCAAATGGAACGAAATCAACCTACGGAAGTCCAACTCCAAATCTGGACATACGCCTAAGTCCAAAATCACCATACGAACCTACTGGGACCATCAAAATACCATTCCGGGGTCTTCTACACAAATGTCAAACTCTGATCAACCCTCATAACTGAAGCCTCCAACCAAGGGACTAAGTATCCCAATTCAATCCAAAACATCCCCAAAGCCAAACCAACCGCCTCCGCAAGTCACATAGCGATAATTACACATATATAACACAAACCATAGGGGAAACGATGCTAAGGTTCTCAAAACCACCGGCTAGATCATTACGTTCTCCCCATCTTAAACAAACATTTATCGTCCAACGGGTTAGAATCATACATAGGGTCTCAAAAAGGTGATGATATTTTCTTCGCATCTCCTGCTCGGTCTCCCAAGTAGCCTCCTCGACCGGCTGGCCTCTCCAATGAACCATCACCGATGCTATATTCTTTTACCTCAATTTTTGAACCTATCGGTCCAAAATGGAAATCGGCTCCACATCATATGTCAAATCCTTGTTCAACTGCACCGTGCTGAAGTCTAATACATGTGATAGATCAACATAATACTTCTGGAGCATGGAAACATGAAACACTGGGTGAACTCCCGATAAACTAGGTGGAAAGACAAGTCTGTAGGTCACCTCTCCAACTTTCTCTAGCATCTCAAAAGGACCAATGTAGCGAGGGCTCAACTTGCCCTTCTTCCTGAACCTCATCATACCCTTCATGGATGAAACTCTGAGTAGAACCTTCTCATCCACTATATATGTCACATCACGAGCCTTCTTGTCAGCATAACTCTTCTGCGCTGACTGCTTTGTACGAAGCCACACTGAATTAACTTCACCTTCTCCAAAGCATCATGAACCAAATTAGTGCAAAATAACCTAGCCTCCCCAGGCTCAAACCAACCAACCGGAGAACGACATCGCATATCATATAAGGCCTCATATGGATCCATCTAGATACTCGACTAATAGTTATTGTAGGAAAACTTTTCTAATGGTAGGAATTGATCCCACTGACTATCACGACCCAAATCTCATTGTTGGGGTCGTGATGGAACCTAGTCTCTAAAACTAGGTAAGCCGATCACTTAACATCAATAAAACTAATAAAACATGATGGAATAAAATAGATTTTAACATAAATACGAAAATAAAGGTGATGCAAGCCTATGTGGCAATAATCACAACACATCCCTAGAACTAGGTAGTATAGATGTCACAAGCTCTAACTGAATACACGAGAGTATCTCAAAAATACAGTACTATTTGAAATACATAAGCAGTAGAAATAAAACAAAGAGGTTGACTTTGAGGCTTGCGATCGGTACATGCAGGGATACCTTGAAGTTTCCAATATGCAGAATGCCTCACTGACGATCAGTCCGATCCGAAGCACCTTGATCTGCATAAAAATGTGCAGAAGCATAGTATGAGAACACCACAATCGGTATCAAATAAGTATCAAGACTAACCTCGATGGAGTAGTAACGAGGTTCAAGTCATATGATACTTACTGGACAATTAACTTGTGCAATAAATATATCAAAGAAATTGGCAACAGAAATATAATTGAAATCAGTAACAACAATCTCTTTAGAACGTGTGATAACAACTCAGTGTGGTAAAACCCATCTTTAGTAAAGCCGATCCTAAATAAACTTGACTTTCTCCAAGGCATCCCAAACCAAATCAGTACCCAACAACCTAGCCTCTCCCGGCTCAAACTAACTAACTAGAGAACGACACCGCTTCCCATATAAAGCCTCATAAAAATCCATCTGAATACTCGATTGGTAGCTGTTATTATAGGAAAACAATGCAAGCGGCAGAAACAGATCCCAAGAACCCCCGAAATCCATAACACATGCGTGTACCATATCCTCCAAGATTTGAATGGTGCGCTCGGACTATCCGTCAGTATAGGGTGGAATGTTGTACTCAACTCAAATCGAGTGCCCAAATCTCGCTGCACTACTCTCCAAAACTACGATGTGAATTGCATGCCTTGATCAGAAATAATGGACACCGACACACTGTGAAGATGAACAATCTCGCGGATATAGATCTCAGCCAGCCTCTCTGATGAATAGGAAGTCACAACCAGAATAAAATGTGCGAACTTAGTAAACCGGTCCGCAATCACCCAACTACATCGAATTTCCTCAATGTCTGTGGATGCCCAACAACGAGGTTTATGGTAACACGCTCCCATTTCCACTCGGGAATCTCAAGCCTCTAGAGTAAACCACCCGGGCTCTGATGCTCGTACTTCACCTGCTGACAGTCCAAGCACCGAGCCACATACTCCACTATATCTTTCTTCATTCTCCTCCACCAATAGTGCTACCTCAAGTCCTGATACATCTTCGCATCACCCGAATGAATGGAATACTGTGGTCTATGGGCCTACTCAAGAATCAACTCATGCAATCCATCCATATTGGGAAACAAAATCCAACCCTACATCCGCAACACCCCATCATATCCAATAGAAATTTCCTTGGGATCATAGTGCTACATTGTGTCTTTAAGGACAAGAAAATTGGGGTATTCATACTGATGCTCTCTGATGTGCTCAAGCAACGAAGACCGAGAAACCATGCAAGCTAGAACCCGACTAGGCTCTGAAACATCTAACCTCATGAACTAATTGGCCAAGGCCTGAACATCTGATGCTAGCGGTCTCTCGCCAACTGCAATATATGGAAGGCTACCCATACTCACCGCCTTTCTACTCAAGGCATCAGCCACCATATTGGCCTTTCAGGATGATACAAAATGGTGATATCATAGTCTTTTAATAACTTCAACCATCTTCGCCGTCTCAAATTTAGATCCTTCTACCTAAATAAGTGTTGTAGACTCCTATCTGTAAATAACTCACAAGATACGCTGTAGAGATAATGCCTCCAAATCTTTAATGCATGAATAATGGTAGCAAACTCTAAGTCATGAACGGGGTAGTTCTTCTCATGGAGCTTCAACTGGCGTGAAGCATAAGCAATCATCCTACCTTCCTGCATCAAGAAACACCCGATACCAATTCGAGAAGCATCACAATTCACCATATATGAACCCGACGCTGAAGGCAAAACTAGAACTAGAGTCGTGGTCAATGCAGTCTTGAGCTTCTGAAAGCTCTCCTTACACTCATCAGACCACCTGAATGGAGCACCCTTCTGAGTCGATCTAGTCAAAGGTGCAGCAATGAACGATAAACCCTCCACAAACCGATGATAATATCCAGCCAAGCCAAGAAAGCTCTGAATCTTAGTAGCTGAAGATGGTCTAGGCCAACTGTGAACTACCTCAATATTCTTCGGATCTACCTTCATCCTCACTAGACACAACGTACCCCAAGAATACCACAAAATCAAACCAAAACTCATACTTGGAGAATTTAGCATAAAGCTTCTTCTCCCTCAAGGTCTGGAGTACAATCCTCAGATGCTACTCATGATCCTCCTAGTTGCGTGAGTACACCAGTATATCATTAATGAATACTATGACAAAAGAATCAAGATATGGCTGGACTACACTGTTCATCAGGTGCATAAATTTTGTTGGGGCATTGGTCAGCCCAAAAGACATCACAAGACACTCGTAGTGACCATAGCGAGTCCTGAATGTCATCTTCAGAATATCAGAATTCTGAATGTTGAAGTAGTGATACCCAGACCTCAAATCAATCTTAGAGAACAATCTAGTACCCTGAAGCTAGTCAAATAAGTCATCAATGCGCGATAGTGGGTACTTGTTCTTAATTGTAACTTTGTTCAACAGCCTGTAAGCAATATACATCTACATAGTACCATCCTTCTTCTTCATAAACAGAATCGGTGCACCCCAAGGCGACACACTAGGCCTAATGAATCCCTTATCGAGTATCTCCTGAAGTTTTTCTTTCAATTCCTTCAACTCTACTGGTGCCATATGATATGGAGGAATAGAGATAGGCTGAGTGCCCGGCACAAAGTCAATACCACAATCAATGTCCCTGTCGGGTGGCATTACCGGCAGATCTATAGGAAATTCATCCATAAAGTCTCTTACTACCGGAACAGACTCAATGGTAAAAGTATTAGCACCAACATCCCTCACAAAGGCCAAATATACCAAACATCCCTTCTCAACCATCTGTTGAGCCTTCAAGTATGAAATCACTCTACTGGGAACATAATCCAAGGAACCTCTCCACTCAACCATAGGGAATCCCGGCATTGCCAACGTCACGATATTAGCGTGATAATCCGGAATAGTGTGAGATGGTGATAACCAATCCATGATTAAAATCAATTCAAAATCAACTATACTAAGCAACAAGACATGAACTCTCGTCTCTAATCCCCAATAGTCACCACACACGACCGATACACATGGTCCACAATAATAGAATCACCCATCGATGTGGATACATGAACAAGCATAACTAAAGAATCACGGGGCATATCCAAATAGTGAGCAAAATACGATGATACATATGAATAAGTGGAACCAGGGTCAAATAATATGGAAACATCCTTGTGGCACTCTGAAATAATACTATGATCACTGCATCTGAAGCAACTGCCTCTGTCCTGGCGGGAAAAGCATAGAATCGAGCCTGATCGACCTCCCCCTCTCGGGCGACCACAAACTGTCTAAGTCTCACCTCGAGCTGGCTGAGCGGGTGGTGATGTAACTGGTGCAGAACTCATAGCCCGACCTCTCTGCTGAATTGGACCTCCCACAAGATGGGGGATATACCTACATACATGCCTTGACTCTCCACACTCGTAGCATCCTCAATCTACAAATGGCGGCGGGGACTGAACCGGACTCCGAGAACCAGAATAGCCACAACAAAAACTAGGTACTGACGAACCCTGAACTGATAGAGAACAGGATGAACTCTAAGCTGGGAGAGCAGTGAAAGATGACTGACCTCGACGAGTACTGTATAAACCATGACTAGCTGATGGACCACAATGAACTGGACGATCCATCTGAGCGGGCCTATAAGGACGACCCTTGTTGTGATGGGACTGTCCTCCAGATGAGGCACTACTGAAACTACTTGAACTATGAGGCCTTTTGGCCTCCCGCTACTCATGCTCCTGGCTGTGAACTAGCTCTAGGCATCTAGCAATATCGACCACATGCTCAAACTTCGCACCCGTCGCTACCTCCCGATCCATAATGAATCGTAATCCATAGTTGAGGCCATCAATGAACCTTTTAATCTTCTCCCTCTCAGTAGGAACCAAACATACTGCATGATGAGCCAACTCTGCAAACCTCATCTCATACTAAGTCACTGTCATACCCTCATGGCGTAGCTGCTCAAACTACCTACGCAACTCCCCTTGTAAGTCTGTGGAACAAACTTCTCTAAGAGGAGAACTGAGAACTCATGCCATGTAAGTGGTGCCGCATTGGGTGTCTTTCCCAACTCATAGGCTACCCACCATCTGTCGGATCTCCCTGTCAGCTGAAAAGTAGTAAATGAAACACCACTGGTCTCCAAAATACCTGATGTGCGAAGGATCCACTAGCATCTATCTATAAAATCATGAACATCCTCTGACTGCCCCACTAAACTCTGGAGGCTTAATCCTCCCAAAATGCTCGTCTCTTCTTCTCCTCATCAGTCATAGGTGGGCCAATCTAGTCCCGAACAGCTACAACCAGCTGGGCTGGTAGTACCCCCTGTGTCTGGAGTCCTTAAGCTACCTTCTCTAGAGTATGGGCGGTGGCAGTCTGAGCACCTCCCCCATCCTGGAAAGTGGTTGGTGCAGCTGGAACAGAGACTGCATAAGCCAGGCTCGTGCACACAGTCAAAATCTGGCCTAAGGCCTCCTGAAGGCCTGAGGTCACAATGGACACAGCTGGTGCCTGAGTTTGTCCACTGGCTCAACAACATCTGGTGACTGCTTCTCTGCTAGAGCAACTGGTGGCTCCACATGTGCTGCTCTAGTTGTAGTACGAGCCACACCACGACCTCTATAGTGGCCCCAGCCTATCACGTCCCTATCTAGTGATACTGGTGGCCGTCCGCCTGATCCTGTCACACGTGTCCTCACCATCTATAAAAGAATAAAAGAATATAAGTTCATATTCCGAAATTAACAAATATGCATGACAAGAATACAAGAAAGTGACATTTCCTAACGGTTCAGTAGCCCGTCGAAGATAAGGACAGACATCTCTGTATTGATCTACAAGACTCTACTAAACCTGCTCATGACTCGTGAGAACTAAGTAACCTAGGGCTCTGATACCAACTCGTCACGACCCAAAATCCCAACTTGTCATGATGACACCTAACACACTTGCTAGGTAAGTTGAAAATCATATAACACATAAACATTTAAATAAAACATATTTTAATAAGCTCACACAGCGAAAAATCTCATAAACAACTGATGACAATAACTAAGATGCTACTACAACCACCTCAAAATCTAGTGTCAAAGAGTACATGAGCACTACTAAGTATCAACAAAAACCAAAATTGTAGTTCAACTATCTGAGAAGTAGAGCAGTACAGAAGATAACAAAAGAAAAGAGAGTCAAGGTCTGCGGACGCCATAGCAGCTACCTCGAAGTCTCCAAGCAAGTACTGGCAACGATCTATTAATCACCTCGTCCAGATGTACCTGGATCTGCACACGAAGTGCAAAGTGTAGTATGAGTACAACCGGCCTAATATACTCAATAAGTAATAGGACTAACCTTTGGATGAAAGCAGCGATGAGCTCATAAGGATACTGTCAGAACCAATATAATGACAACGCATGGAAGATAATGACAATGACAATAAATAACTTAGAGTAACTTCCATATTCAACTCGTTCATAGTACAAAATTTAAACATGCTCTCAAGTTCACAATTAGAGACCAACACTGATAATAACATGTCAAGTATAGCTAGCATGAGGAATGGTACATCTCTATGCCTACATGTCAAAAATGCATGTCAAATGTAAGGTAGCATAGTGGTATTTCCAGGTACTCACACTCTCAGAGTTCTCAAGTTGTTTATCTCAAATACCCACTCATCACACACATAATTACTCAGCACAATGCAGGTGCATGGCATCAATGCCCTTCACCAAAGCACGTGTATATATATATATATATATATATCCTATAAGGTATGTTGCGGCGTGCAGCACGATCTACAATAATAAATAAGCCAATAAGATCTACTGTGGCGTGCAACCCTATCCACAATAACACTCACAACCCGGCTCTCAGGCCCACCTCAGTCATCAATCTCTCAAGTCTCAAGGGCTCACAATCTCGTACTACTCAACCCAAACAATAATAACATGTGATGTAACAATAAAGGATAACAGAGACTGAGATATTATATGAAAATGAAGGATCATGACTGAGTACATAATTGCAGTTAAAGCAGATAACTCAAAACAGCAGAAATAACCTCACTAGGTCTCAACAGAATAAGCACATAGCCTAAACATAATTTTTAACATGAATCACAGTTCAGTTACTCTAACAAGTATGGTTTTCACTGATAGGACAAGACTAGATAACAACACTGTACAAAGAATCAACCGGATCATGATTATTATGATGCACGCCCACACGCCCGTCACCTAGCATATACGTCACCCCAACGCAAACCATATAATATGTTTTCTAGGGTTTTATACCCTCAGTTCCAAGCTTAGAAGTTCTACCAATCTCAAAGTGCGCAACTCAATGCTCCAACAAACCCCTGCCTCGCGAATCGGCCTCTGGACGACTCGAATCTAATCACAAAATTCTAAATAAAGTCAATACAATATATAGGGATCGATTCCATGCGATAAAGCTAAGATGTTTAACCAAATTTAAAAAGTCAACCCAGGGCTCGCACCTCGGAACCAGACAAAATTCACAAAATCCGAACAGCTATTCAATTACGAGTCCAACCATACCAAAATCATCTAATTCCAACCATAAATCGACCCTCAAATCCCCAAATCTTACTATCCAATATATAGACTAAGAATCCCCCAAATTTCACCTCAATCACACATAATCTAGGTGTAAAAATCAATGAGTATTCAATAGCTATGGACATAAGTGATCAAAAGTAGCTTACCCCTTGAATTATAGTGAAATCCCTCTCAAATATCGCCCCTAGCCGAGATCCACAAGTCCAAAAATGATAAACATGCCAAACCCTTCGACATTTATGTTCTGTCCACCAAAACCGCACCGACGGTCACAATCTCCGCTTCTGCGGTGCAATTCCTGTATCTGCAGAACTCACTTAAACTCTGCCTCACCACATATGCAGCCCAATGCTCGCAACTGCGAAACTTCTCCACATTTGTGGCTCTTGCACACCCAGTCGCCTTCCGCTTCTACAGGGCTTCCGTCGCATCTGCAGACACTCTTTTGCGCACCAACATCCGCTTCTGCATAAATCCATGCCCAACTCATCCTCCTGCTCACTTCCGTTTCTATGGAATCTTTCACGCACCTGCGATCCCACAGCCTCCAGCCTTCCTCTGCATCTGCGCATGCCTGTCATCTTCTACAGCTCCGAACCTACGGCCAAAACCACGCAGGTGCGATCACACCAAAACTAAAACCAACATAATTTCTCCAAGTCCAAACCTCAATACAATTTCAATCCGAATTACACCCGAGTCCCCCGGGACCCCATCCAAACATACTAACACATCCTAAAACAGGATATGAACTTAGTCAAAGATTCAAGTTACATCAAAATCACGAATCGTACCCCAATTCAAGTGTAAAGAAACTAATGAATTTCCAACTTCTAAAACCAATGCCGAAACCTATCAAACCAACTCCGATTGACCTAAAATTTTGCACACGAGTCATAAATGACACAGCGGGCCTATTCCAACTCTCGAAACTAAAATCCGATCCCGGTATCAACAAAGTTAACTCTCGATCAAATCTCTCAACCTTCCAAACCTTCAACTTTCCAATTTTCGCCAATTCAAGCCAAAATGACCTACGAACCTCCAAATCAATATCTGGATATAATCCTAATTCCAAAATCTTCATACGAAGCTATCGGAACCATCAAAACTCTATTCCGGAGTCGTCTATATAAAACTCAACTCCGGTCAACTCTTTTAACTTAAGCTTCCACCCTTAGGACTTAGTGTCCTAATTCACTCCGAAACATCCCAGAACCAGACCAACCACCCTGGCAAGTCACATAATCACAAATGAATATAGAAGAAGCAATAAATAGGGGAACGGGGTTATAATACTCAAAACGACCAGCCGGGTCGTTACACTTCTTCACAAAAAGCACTGGTGCACCCCAAGGTGACACACTAGGCCTGATGAAACCCTTATCAAGAAATCCCTGTAATTGTTCTTTCAATTCCTTCAACTATGCTAGTGCCATGTGATATGGTGGAATAGAGATGGGCTGAGTATACGGTACCAAATCAATATGAAATTCAATATCCCTATCGTGTGTCATGCCCGACATGTCTATAGAAAACACATCTGAGAACTCCCTCACTGCTGGAACTGTTGAGGACCAATTTTTACCCTCCCCCTTTTGAATTAAAGTTTTACGATTATTGATCAACAATAATGTAGTAGAGTATTTTTAAAATTATTAATATCTATTTTTCTCAAATATAAACAATATAATATGTAATAATAATATATAATAGCTAACAATATTAATTATATATTTAATAATAATCTGGTCTTAAATAATTATAATTATATTACCTCTATTACTTTAATCAAATAATTAGCTTTCATAATTTAATAGACGAGCATTATAATTATTTTGATAATTTTAAAAACTAGCTTACAATAATTAATTAATAATACGTCTATTAATTGTATTTTATTATATTTTTTCGGCATTAAAATAGTTTAATTAATTTAATTATAAAAAGGGGATTAAAACTTAAAATAGGTTACAATTGCAAATTGATTGATTTAATTCAAGTGGCCATAATTTAAATGCCCAATCCAGCCTATACCCAATCAATTGGCCCAACAATATTGGCCCAATACCCCCTGACCCGGTTGATCACCACTACCCATCCTACTTGGCGATCCTCGCCTCTCACTCTCCACCAATCACGCCACGTCACCTCCTCAAATCACTCACATAACAAGCACAATCAATCTGGACCATTGATCAAATTCATCAACGGTCCAAATTTGATCACAATTTCTCTTTAATTTTAAGACCACCCAATGTATTTATTTCAACCGTTGGATCAAAATAATCCAACGGACCTCGATTTATTCTCCAAAAATATTTTTCTATCTTTTAATCTCCAAAAATCTGGAGCCGTTGATCTATATTATCCAACGGCTCCCATGCAATCTCCCATTTTAACAAGCCAACTCTTCTTAAACCCTAATCATTCTTCCAAAGACCAGCCGCCCCATTTTTCCTTTTCATCTCCTTTCTCTCATCACCTCACACCTCCTGCCATTGTTGGACCTTGCACAAATCAGTGCAAGGTCACTGAAGATAATCAAAGCTTCATCATTTCTCTCTTTCAACCTCGAATCCCGTCGAGTATACCTTTTTCCTCACCCAATTTTTAATTCCAAGCCCCGGAACCCTACCACCTGACACGACCCAAAATTCATTAATAGTCGTGATGGCGCTTAACACCGATGCCAGGCAAGCCAACAATAGTTGATTAACTCAATTATTTATTTTAGTATTTTAAAATTAAAATTTTTCTTCAATTAAATAATCAGAAATAAAATTTACAGAGTAAATGATAATATTTTCCCAATTACAATACTGAACAACTCATAAGTACCCCTCCAAAACCTAGTGTCACAAGTGCATGAGCATCATCTAGAAAGTAAAATAAAATATAACATCTGTCTAGAATACAAATTAGACAGGAAAAATACAAATAACCCTGGAGGAGACTCTGCTGGATGCGGATCATAACCTGAAATGCAGCTCGCGGAAAGTCCCCGCATCATACGTGCCTCCATGCCCGAAGGACCACCAGACATAAAAGTACCTGCACAAAAATGTGCAGCAAGTGTAGTATGAGTACGTAAATCCACGTGTACACAGTAAGTATCTAGCCTAACCCCGTGGGAGTAGTGACGAGGGGTCGACATCGACACTCACTAGTGGTCCAATTATATCAGGTACAGTAAGGAGGTGAACAAATATGAGGCAAAGTAAATAAATGAAATAATCAATTGTAAATATGTGGTACAATTATCCTCTTTACAATAAGCTCAAGCTCTTAATTAGCAATTTCTCTTCAACCGGAGCGCGCACACACACACACATATACACACATACACACACACACACACACACACACATATATATATATAATAGACCTCACCAAATAGGTTGTTATAATACGAATCGGGGAAAGACTCACAAATACTCTGGCTTCTTGCCAAATATTACGCATGATTCCATGAGGGTTGAGCGGCATGAACCATAGATGCATCTATTAAACTGCTGAGGTGAACGGCCCTCTCCCATGAGAGTGTAGTACATAAATTCTGTCAAGGCGATCGGCCCGATTCAATTAGAATAAGGAGCTTTGACGGGTCCGTGACCCCACTCACGAATAAACATGTCAGTTGTAATTTCTTTAAGAAAAACCTTTTAATGAAACATATATATCACGGAAACATGTCGTAAGAGGAGTAAAATTATTCGGTGACTAATCATGAACTCGTGAAGTCTCTACAATAGTAAGTCTAGTCTCAAGTAGTAATGTAAAACAGAGGAATTTAATAGGCGAGAGATTGCTCAAATAGTACAACTATAGCATGATGTAAACCTAAGCCTACCCGGATAATAACATGAATGTAGCTACGTACGGGCTCTCGTCACCTCGCGCGTACGTAGCCCTTATAACAAGTAGCACACATCAATATACAACACCTAGGGGTAATTTTCCCCTCACAGAGTTAGACAGGAGACTTACCTCGCTCCGAAATTCCATAACCGGTTCCAAAGCCCTCTAACACCTCAAACCGATGCACGTAACTCCAAAACTAGTCAAACAATGTGCAAACCAATAAAAATATATTGTAATACTCATAACAAATCAATTTAGACAAATTCACAACTCCGCTCGAAAAGCCGATAAAGCAACCCTCGGGCCTACATGCCCGGATTCCGAAAATTTTCAAAGATAAACATTACCCGTAACATTATGAACTCAAATATATGATTTATTCTCAATTCCATGCCCAAATACGTGGTCAAAATTCAAAAATACCAATTTCTAGGTTTTCTACCAAAACCCCATATTTTTCACAATTTTTCCATGAATTTCCATGTTAAAATCTATATATAATCCAAGTATTTAACTTGCAATAGGTGGGAATCACTTACCTTGATATAGATGATGAATGTCTCCTCTTCAAAAGCTAAAAAAACCGCCCACCCAAGTGAAAAATGAGAGGGTATGAGCCAAACCCCGCATTAAACCCAATTTGCCTAGGCCTGCCCTTCTTCGCGATCGCGGGAATGCCTTCGCAATCGGGAAGGCTAAATACACTGCCTCCATATTTTACTCTACGCGTTCGCGACCCAATGGTCGCGTTTGCGAACCTGGTGACTCCCTACCCTTTGCGTTCGAGGGCCTCAAGGCACGTTCGCTAAGGCTTAACGCTTGGCAGACCCCCAACTTATTTTCTCTTCGCGTTCGCGTGCACCTACCCGCGTTCGCGTAGGCTTCCACAACCTTAGCTCCGCATTCACGTCTCTCCCATCGCGTTTCTGATGGGTAAATCCAGCAGCCCCCACAAGTCTCCTTCGTAAAAGCATGAATCCCTTCGCGTTCGCGAAGAAGGAAACCAGATAGCAGCAACAGCAGCAGCAAATCATTCCAATTTGGTTTGAAACCACCCCGAAACACACCAGAGACCCACCGGAACCCCGTCTAATCACATGAACCAATCCCATAACATAACACGGACCTGCTCGAGGCCTCAAATCACCTTAAACCACATCAAAACCATGAATCGCACCCCAATTCATTCTTAATAAACTTTAGAACTTTAAACTTCCATATTCGATGCCGAAACCTATCAAATCACGTCTGATTGACCTCAAATTTTGCACACAAGTCACATTCAATATTACGGGCCTACTCCAACTTCCGGAATCGGAATCTGACCCCGATATCAAAGAATCCACTCTCGGTCAAGCTTCTTAAAAACCTTCAAATTTCTAACTTTCGCCAAATGACCCCAAAATGACCTACGGACCTCCAAATCCATATCCAGACGCGCTCCCAACACTAGAACCATCATACGGAGCTATTCCTAGACTCGAAATCCCAAAGGGACATCAATAACATTGAAATACACTTCATCCCAAATTTATGAAATTCTTCCAAAACGCCAACCTTCCACAATAGGCGTCGAAACGCTTCCGGGTCATCCAAAACCCGATCCGGACATACGCCTAAGTCCAAAATCATCATACAAACTTGTTGGAACCTTCCAATCCTGATTCCGAGGTCATTTAATCAAAACTCAAACCTTAGTTAATTCTTCCAACTTAATGCTTCCGAAATTAGAATTATCTTCCCAAACTAACTCTGAACTTGCCGAAATTTAATTCCGACCATACGTGCAAGTTATAATACCTGAAGTGAAACTACTCAAGGCCTCAAACCACCAAACAATACACTAGATCATCAAAATGACCGGTCGGGTCATTACACCACCAAAACATGAAAGTTTTAGAATCTCATCATCACGCCTTATCTCCTACGAATCCAGCATTAAAACTTGCATGCATCCTCCAGATACATGAGAATCTTGCCCACATCATGATGTTCGATGGTCCAGAGGTCAAATGCATTGACCTTTGAATATTGGCTTTATCCGGCGGACTATTTGGCTTCAACGGCTAGTCCACTCATCGTTCAAAGGAGGTAAAAATCTTTGCCCCTTTTTCCCATTCCTGATTTCGTCATTTCTCAGTCATCACCACTCATTATCATCTCCCAGATTTTTAAAATCTGAGTGAAACCCTAAGTCTTGATTGTAGCTATAAATAGAGGGCTTTATTGCCCTCACCAAACACAACGAACCACCTTAAGAAGTCTATTAAATGCTCTCTACTTAAATATTTTGAAACTTCTTCTCTAATTTCCTTCCTTTCTATCATTTTGTTCAAGTTCAACTATAGAGAATCGATTGTGGGCTTTGGTTCCTAAACAACTAATAATTACTACTTGGTCTGCTGCCCCGAAGAAGGTCAGTAGACCACTATTCAATCACTTTATATTATTACGTTGTTTCATTCATCTGGTGTTTTTTGTTAGTCGATTGCCTATTTTTCTTCATGATACTAATCAGTCAAGCATGTGACCTTCTATTGTGTTCTGCTGCTTGTGTTATTTTTCTCTTAATCAACTAATATTTCATGTTAATAGTTGTGTTTATCCCCTTTGTTATTGTTTAACTCAACATATTATGGTGATCATTGAACTCTGTTTCTCATACCTATATTATCATAGAGTATTGCTTAACTAATTGAACAGTTTTATGCTTGTGTTGTCTTGGGTAATCTTTGTTAATAGTCATTACCATGTTAATATGCTTAGCTAATTGAATGCTCCCGTAGTAGTTATTCCTATGTTGGCATGTTGACCTTCTTAGTTAATAGGTTCAGTTGACAATCATGCTTATCGTACTACATTGTTCTGTTCATCTAAGTGGAATGATTTATGTTAGCATATATGTTTTGCTTATCATGATAATCTGAATATGTCAAACTTTGTCTACCTAGATTGGCATGTTTATACTTTAGAGCTTAATATGTGATCCTATTTTCTTGAATAAACAAAATGATGATTTGCAATCCCATGTCCATTTTTCTTGTTTAATTGTAGCATGCACTCTTGTCATCTTATGACCATTTGGTGTCTGAGAACACTGTCCAAAAGGTTTTCACTGATATGATTTGAGTACTATTGGTTCTGATGGCTTAGAAATTTAACTGAATGTTGCTAATATGTATTACTATGTTAGATGGCATGCCTATAGGATTCAAATAGTGAGACTAGAAGTTGAACCTGCTATTCATACTTAATGTCCCAGTTGTTCTAACTATTAGTGTAACCTCTTAGGTTGATTCTGAGTAAGATGTTAGCATGGATTCTTAGTGTGTAATGAAGTCTCAACTATGTACTTGTTTGCTTGTTGTTGAAAGGACTGTTTTGAGGCTGTTATGATGTTCTATAACTTACTCTGATAATTCAAACTTGCTTCAAAGGAACTCTTTCTGATTAAATCCTTATGAAATATTGGACCTCTGATAAAGTTAGTGAATGAGTGCATATGTTTGTATTTTGCTAACTATTGATTCCTTAAACCACTTAGAATGACTTTCTTGAAGCTGAAATTATTTGTAGCATATCAAACATTCCTACAGGTGTATACAGTTAACTACATGTGCCTGTAACTCTCTTCTGAGTCAACTCATTTATAGCAGTGACTCCTAAGAGGACTTTGTAAATGTCTTGGCATATGGAATGGTTCTGAATAGACTCTTAAGTCTTTCAAACTATTAAAAACTTTTGAGGACTTACATGTAGTGGGTTACCCTTATTCTGGCAATGATCACGGTTAAACTCAAACATGTGTTAACTTTTGACTATTTATGGAATTATACTCAAATGGTTGCTTCAATTACCAAAATGGTTGTTTGTCCTAAGTTATTGATGCCTCTATGTGATTGAATCTCTAAAATGTGTGATGATGGTTTGAGATATCATAATGAACCTTTTGTACTTGTGCTACTTCGTTTCATGTTGATCTTGTGAGACTTCCTAGGGACTTGTTTTTGGTTGAATGTTAAGCTGAGACTTCTCTGTGCTTAAACCTCTACAAAAGAATAAGGTTCAGTACTTAAGGGTTTTTGGTGCGGGCTTGACTTTACTGTTTAGGAACCCATCCCTGGCACAAGCATTGCTCGGGGTCCAAGAGACCCTCATGAAATCTGAAGTGTTAGGGGTCCATGGGGGAACCTTATAAGTAAATATGGTTCATCTTAAGCCTATAATTACTAACCTTAATTAATTTTTAGGGGATTAGCATAAACAAAAATTTAGCTCTGTTATATTTACTTTACATCATGTTTATACTAATCTTTATTTTACTTCACCTTTTATTTGCGCATACTAATTGATTCTTTCTCTTTTTCTTTGCATGAATACTAGACCCGTTTAGTTCATTGAGAACTCAGGCCCAAGTTCCATGAACTGGGCTGCCTCCTTTGTCGTTCGTTAAGCCTGTTGCAGTTTTGAGCCTAGTTGGGCCTGACTAACTGTCATCCCAACTTGAAAGTCCAGCCCCTTTTCCTTCATCTGAAATTATTATTATTATTATTATTATTATTATTATTATTATTATCATCATCATCATCATCATAATATTGTTCTTTGTGTATGTGGAACTAACATTGATATTAGATATTTATTTCCACTTTGATTATTTAGGACAGACTTTAGGTAAATCAAACCTAATAAGCTAAACGTAACTTCGATCGGAAACTTACTTGCATTATTAATCTTAATAATCTTCTGGAATCTGTACGCTTTATAAACCAATTTTTTATCAACTAAGTCTTCGCGTTTGCTTACTCTTTTTTTCTAATGAGCTTTCATTTTTTTAGGCAATTTACATAAATATGAACGGTTTAAGCGGAAGCAACCCCTTTGGAAAACATTCAAACGGGTCACATAGGCAACTTGACATTTGAATTGTTTTAAAACAAAAGAGGTAATCGTGCCATACATAGCCGGATTCGATTTTACAAGAACGAAACCAAACAGCCTTTGGAAAATATACTGATTTCTACCAAACAACCTTCAAGTAAACAAACAAGGTATACTAGTTTTGATATATAACATAGACGCATTTTCCTGTAACAATCCCTTATTTTGCAAGACATATTACAAGGGTTTTAAACAAATATTATCATTTCTAAAAGGGATATAAGTTCTTTTCGCAAAGACAAAAATGAGTTTTCAAACAAGAATCAAAATGTTTTCTTCACCTATACAAGACTTTCATAGAAGCCCATTTAGTAATTTTTATCATTAATCACCTAGGTTATAAACATTTCTCTCCTTGTGCCTAGCCTAAGTTTAAGGAACTACCTCAGGTAGATTTTAAGGGATGCCTAACACCTTGCCCTTAGAATAACTAGAACCCTTACCCGGATTCTCACTGGTTTAGTAGACCTTTAAAATAATGATATTTATAGACTTATAGGTACCCTAGTATACCATTAAATATTAGGTGGTGACTCTTCTTTTATGAACTTCATAGAAATCGCAAGTTGTATTTTCTTTTGACCAATGCAAAATAGGGTGCAATAGGAACTGACTTAACAGTATGAGTATCAGTACTAACATCACTCACAAAGGCCAAATATGCCAACACCCCTTCTCAACAATCCGTTGAGCCTTCGAGTATGAAATCACTCTACCAGGAGTGTGACCAAGAGAACCTCTCCACTCTACCCTAGGAAACCCCGGCATCGCCAACGTTACAGGTCTTAGCGTAACAATAAAGAATAGTATGGTATGGAGATAGCCAATCCATACCCAAAATCACCTCAAAATCAACTATGTTGAGCAATAAAAGATCAATTCAAGTCTGATAACCCCAGATGGTAACCACACATGACTGATATACACGATCCACCATAATAGAATCAACCGGCGGTGTAGATACATGAACAGACATATCTATAGAATTGCATGGAATATCCAAATAACGAGCAAAGTATGATAAAAGAAATGAATAAGTGGAACCAGGGTCAAATAACACTGAAGCATCCCTATGACACACGAAAACAATACCTGTGATTATGGCATAGGAAGCAACTGCCTATGGCGTGGTGGGAAATGCATAGCAACGAGCCTGTCCACCACCTGACTGACCCCCCCTCTAGGGGACCTCATCCCCTGTGACCACCACCCTGAGCTGGCTGAGCAGGTGGTGTAGCAGCTGGTGCGGGAGTCATAGTCTGGCCTCCCTGCTACTCGGTACCTCTGCGAAAATAGGGTCAATACCTTCTCACATGCCCTAACTCCCCACACTCGTAGTCAGACCCGATGAACCAGAATAGCCTCTTGAAGAGCCCAGTAATAATGAACCCTGAACTGATGAAGAAAGATAAGAGCTCTGAGCTGGGAGTGCACTGAATGAATACTGTACAGAAGCTCCTCGACTAGGTGGTGGCGAATGATAAATTGGTCAACTAGACTGACCCCTCACAAACTGACCTCAGCCTCCAGACAAAGCACCACTGAATCCTCCAAAATAACGAGGCCTCTTGTTAGAGGTCGTCTTCCTAACCTGACCCCTGATGCGCTCGATCTTCCTGGCGACCTCCATAACCTGAGTAAAAGAAATGTCATCTTTGGTATGTCTAGCCTTTTGTAGCCTGATACCATATGTAAGGACATCTATAAACCTCCACACCCTCTCCCTCTTAGTAGGGATCAGGATAGTTGCATGGCATGATAAATCTACAATTCTGGTCTCATACTGAGTGACAGTCATGCTACCCTACTGAAGGCACTTAAACTGACTGCGGAAGTCCTCTCTCTAATTGAAGGGAATGAACTTCTCTAAGAACAATAGTGAGAACTGAGCCTAGGTGAGAGGAGGTGAACCTGTTGGCCTGCCCTGAACATACACCTGCCACCACCTCTTGGCTGCACCATACATCCGAAATATCATGAAATTAATTTGTTGGACTCCACTATACCCATGTTACGCAATATCTCATGGAAACGATCTAAGAAATCCTAGGGGTCCTCAGAAGGTATACCACTAAAGCGAGGGGGAAACAACTTGGTGAACTTATCCAACCTCTCCAGCCCCTCAGCTAACATTGTGGGTCTCTCTCCGGGCTGTGAGGCAATAATAGGTTGAACTGCTCCAACTGGTAGAACTATTGGGGTCTGATACCCGTGAGCCATCTGCTCTGGAGTGTGAGTAGCGGGAGTTTGGGATCCTTCTCCGGCCTGAGAAACAGCTGGTGCTGCAGGAAATATACCAGCCTGAGCCACGCTCTCCATAAGACTAACAAGCGGGCTAGGGCATCCTAAAGCATTGGGGTAGCGATGAACCCCTTTGGGACCTAAGCTGATCCTGCTGGCTCGGTCGAAATAGGGATCTCCTCCTCCTGCTCTATCTGAGGCTCAACATCAGGTGCTGCTGCGTGTGCTCTAGGCTGAGCTCTGCTCCTACCTCGACCCCGGCCTCTCGCGGCCCTAACTGGTGGCACTAATGACTACTCGCTCGATATAGCTGAATTGTCCTCACCATCAGTGAGAGAATAGAAGAGTAAAGGTTCAAACTCCAAAATTAATGAATTCGCAAAACAAGAATGCAAAAAAGTGAAGTTTGCTAACAGTTCAGTAGCCTCTCGAAGATAAGTACAGACGTCTCCGTACCAATCTGCAAGACTCTACTAAACTTGCTCATGACTGGTGAGACCTAGGCAACCTAGTGCTCTAATACCAACTTGTCACGATCCAAACTCCCACCAGAGTCGTAACGGCACCTAACAACACTTTCTATGTAAGCCAACAATTTCACAATAACAATAAACTCAATTAATAGAACTTAATAATCTCAATAGCGGATTAATCATAAAAATATCTGAAAATAGAAACAATAATGCAACTACAACTAACACATGATCTGGTATCAATTAGTACATGAGCACTACAGAGACTCAAAATATAGAGTCAAATTTTCACTACCAAACTGTCTCAATGATAGAACAGTGATAACAGAAATAAACAAAAGAGAACTTCAAGGTCTGTGAACGACATAGCAACTACCTCGTAGTCTCCACAAGCTAGGGCTAGTGCAAAATCTAGCAATCACCACGCCCAGCAGTACCTGGATCTGCACATAAAGTGCAAAGTGGAATATGAGTACAACCGACCACATGTACTCAATAAGTAACAAACCTAACATCGGGTTGAAAGTAGTGAAGAGATCAAAAGAAGGTTAGTCTCCAACACCAATAATAAATAACACATGATATAATGATACCAGGAGAAGAAAATAACTCAAGAGATAACTTGTTCAACTCATTCACAAATACAGAAAATTAGACATGCTTTTCAAGTATAACAATCAAAACCCCAATCTTATCACCGAAATCACTAAAAACATGAGTTTATCAAGAAAAGTGTGATTTCTAAACTTTAAACAACAAGTAAGATATTTTATTTACCATCTAGCATGAGAAAAGTAAATCTTTATGCCTACATGTTAAATATATATGTCAAGTCAATAATATTACAAAGAATCCATCGGGTAAACTCACACTAAGCACGCACATGGTTCCTGGCACAAGTGCCCCTCACTATCATACACACAACCACACTCAGTACTGTACGGGTGCCTGGCATAAATATCCCTCACCAATATGACCTTGTTCCTGTGCTCACTGTGAATACCAGACGTCGGAGGGGTGGATCCTTGCTCAAGCGCTAGTCGAATATAAGCCAACAATCAATATAACCGTTGTAGCGTACAAACCGATCCAACTATCAATTAGTTGCGGCGTGCAACCCAATCCAAATATCAATCACAATACGGCTCTATAGCCCACATCAGTCATCAATCGCTCAAGTGTCAATTAACCACATCTCACAGTAGTCAGTTCAACAGTGTTACACATATGAGGCATCAACAACATGTGAGAAATCATAGTAAGAATGCACTGAGACAAAGATACCATACACAGATATAACATTATAACTGGGAGTATATCTACAATTAAGGCAAATAGCTCAAAACAATAAGGATAGCCCTACCATGTCTCAAACAAATAAGCATGTAGCCTAGACATAATTTTTAACATAAATCATAGATCAAATAATCATAACGCAGAGAAGACACAGATGTAACTAGGCATGATAGGAAACAGGTCTCATAGTAACCAAAAGTCTACCCGGATCATGAATACCTAGTGTACACACACACGTCCGTCACCTAACACGTGCGTCACCACCAACACTTCTTAAGTATCGCAGTCCACAGTGATAATTATTCTCAAACCAAGTTAAAATATGTTACTTACCTCTAAGTGCGTGAATCAATACTTCAAAAAGTCATTCCCATGCGAATCGACCTCCGAACAACTCGAATCTAGTTAAAGCAATTTAATATCATCAATAAAAGTCATAGAAAATAACTCCAAACAATAAAGCTAAGATGTTATTTCAAATATGCAAAGTCAACCCAAAAGGTCAACACTAGGCCCGCACCCTGGAATCCCACAAAACTCACAAATCCCGAATACCCATTCCGA
The DNA here is from genome assembly GCF_000390325.3 of Nicotiana tomentosiformis. Lineage (NCBI taxonomy): Eukaryota > Viridiplantae > Streptophyta > Magnoliopsida > Solanales > Solanaceae > Nicotiana > Nicotiana tomentosiformis. The sequence continues at coordinate 162,127,175 of NC_090813.1, read as the reverse complement.
TACGAGTCCAAATATATATGTTTCATCCAAATACAACCTCAAATCGACCCTCAAATTATCAATTTTTACTCTCTAAAACTATAGTAAAAAACCCCTAAATTCAACCTTTAATTCATATAAACTAGGTATAATAATCCATGGGTAATCAATATATATCAACAAACTCGAGTAAAGTTTACTTGCCCCTTCAATTTTAGTGACAATTCCTCCAAAAATTGCCTCTAGCCGAGCACCACAACTACAAATAATGAAAAAATGACCAAAACCTTCGAACTAATATTACATCCAACATTTCTGTATTTGCAGAAAACCTGCCTCATCAGTGGTGAAAATGCAGCATCTGTGCATTCACTTAAAAAGTCGATCAACCGCATCTGCGGTCCAACCTTTGCACATGCACGTCCGCTTCTGCGGACCACCAATCGTAGAAGCGCATCCGCTTCTGCGGAAAACCTACGCATCTGGGGACTTCCCCCTACCAGACCCAAACTCGCATTTGCGCAAACAAGGCCGCATTTGTAGCTCCGCATCTACGATCATGTTACCGCAGATGCGGTAACACCAGAACTCAGAAAAATTGCAACATTGCTAACTCAATCCGAAATGATCTGAAATCAATCTGAACACATCCGAGGCCTCCGCGACCCCGACCAATCATACCAAGTCCTAAAACACAACACGAACATACTTGAGGCATCAAATCACCCACGAATCGCACCTCAATTCAAGCCCAATGAACTAAAAAACTTTCAACTTCCAAAACTCATATCGAACCACATCAAATCAACTCGAAATGATCTCAAAATTTGCATGCAAGTTCAAAATGACACAACAGACATATTTCAACTCTCGAAACCACAATCCGAACTTGATATAATCAAAATCAACTCCCGGTCAAATCTTTAAAATTTCCAAACCTTCAACTTTCGCCAAATGGAACCAAATCAACCTACGGAAATTCAAATCCAAATCCGGACATACGTCTAAGTCCAAAATCACCATACGAACCTATTAGGATAATCAAAACACTATTTCGGGATCACCTACACAAAAGTCAAACTCCGGTCAACCCTAACTTAAGCCTCCGACCAAGGGACTAAGTGTCCAAATTCAATCCAAAACTTTTCCGAAGCCAAATAAATCACCCCCGCAAGTCACATAACGACAATTACACATATATAAAGCATCACATAGAGAAAATAGGGCTAAGGTTCTCAAAACGAACAACTGGGTCGTTATATAAAAACTATAACTACTTGGTTTTCATAAGCCCGTATGTCGAACTCTAGATCCACTCCTGGGAATAATTATATTAAATTATTATGGTAGTTGTTTCTTTTGCCAAATGAAATTTATTAAGTAGTATATAATTTGGTAACATACATAAAATTATATGGTGGAATATTATTTTCAAGATTATAAGACATAAATTAGATTTGCAGTAGTACTTAAAAATATTCTTGAAATCATGAGAATAAGTGTGGTTTGCATTTAGATATTATTATTATATAAAGATTGATGAGTTTCTATGAGATGAGGTCTTCTCGTGATAAATATAAAATATTAGTATTACTTTTATTATACTTGACAACAGAAAATTTGAATAATCCGAGTTTTGATGATTTCTCCAGATTTGAGATTATATATTAATATTCAATATTCAATGGAGAATATTAACATTACAACGTGGGATACCTATGTCTCCTATGTTAGTTTGCTTTATCAGTTAACATGAAGTATTTCTTTCACATTCAAAGAAACTGAAAGTATGATAGAGTCAACTTTAAAAGTTATTTGGAACAAATTAAATTTTATTCAGTCGGTAAGAACTTCATAAATGAGAGAAAAAATGTAATGTGTCTTGTAAGTATCTAGAGAATGGTATATACATAAAGTGTGATCACACAAGTTATGCGAACCATTCTCATGTGGGAGGTGTACGCATGTTATCAAATTTTGGCAGATCTTCTTGAAAAACTTTTATCAGGTGAAAATTTGAGAAAGGCAAGGGAAACATGGGGCTATCACCATTAATTTTAATCGATGTAATCTTGAATGACATCTCTTTCATATGAATGCCTGTTATAACTTGGAATTCATATTCTAAAAGGATTAAGTCAACAATAATTATCCGAAAAATATTAATGCAGAGGTTACATTTCCAGTACATATTTGGCTATATGCACTGAATTTCCACCACGAGAAGGTCAAATTTTGTTCTTAATAGCCTCATAGCTTAAAGATGAGTGGTAAAGTGATTGTGTACACACTTGAGAATGTCTATGCAAGTAAGAAAGTGAGAGGTCGTTTTCTATAGATTTAATGATGAATCATAGAGTACTAGCTGAAATAGGATTAAGCACGAGGCTTATATTAATCGGCGCCACTGTTGCAGAACAAGAACTCATGTATAATGTGAATATGAATTTTATATACATATCCATTCTAAAGGTTCATGGTTGATTAGCTACCTTTAGTTATGTGTTATACAAATGCCTATCTTTCTTCCTTTGTTTTTAGTACTTATTATTATCTATATCTATACTATATTAAAAGAACGAAAACCTTTAGCGAAATATCGTTCGTCTTTTTTACCTTTTAATAATAGGTTTTACATTGAACAAAATTGTCATTTTACTTATCTTCCTAATATTTAGGACTTTTATATCAACTAAAATTCTATTTATTATATCTTTCCTTATTTAAAATCTTGAAAAAAATAAATTTGAAAATCAATAAAGAGTTTACCTTATATACACGATTCATTTTAATTATGATACAACTACAGTATACCTATTCTAATAGTTGGGGGGAAAGCCAATGGACCTTAGATTAACGTTTACAGATTTCCTTTCTACTAGGAAATCACTTAACTTGAACATTCTATGTTTTTTTTTTTTTTTTTTTTACATTCTATGTTTTTCTATTTTGTTTAAATTTTTATTTTGTGAAAATAAATCATAACAACGTTGCATATAGTCATACTATAATTTTGAGCTTTGAAGAGTTGTTCTTATCAATTAAAAGTATTTGGTCGACTTTTATATTCATTAAGTTAAATTTTACACTAAACAAAATAGTTATTCAATTATTTTTCAATTTAATGTCAGTCTAGACTCAAAGATTTTTTTTTGTTCCAAACTACCTCTGCTCCCTTATAGATGTCCACATAACTTTTCAAACTGATATTATACACCTTGAAAATTTTCAATCTAAACTTAAGCACGCGGGTATAGACTCAATACTCACGTGCATATTCTTGAGCATATTTTAGCTCAAGAATCATGTTCTAATTCCGAATTATTTTCACTCATTCAAAAAAGTTTGAAATTATATATTATTAGTTTATTTTTAGTAACATGCTTATATTTTTGCATCTATGAGACTATGACTATGGCTATGACTATATATATATATATATATATATATATATATATATATATATATATATATACACTTTGCTTCTCCCGATTGTCGAGCCTGATCGACTCGACTCTTTTCCCTGCCTCCCTGTTCCCGAGCCAGTTTCCCTGGATTTACGTGTTCCTAGCCGGCTCGGCTTGGCTCGGTCGTCCTACGCGACTGGCGCTTCAAAAGGTGAAAATCTCGGTCGTAGTTTGGCGACCAAGAAGACTCCTTACCGCTCCGTGGGGAGCGGAATGAGTGATATATCTGGCGAGCGCCGGTGAAGAACCCAAGCAAAGTTGGAGCTCGGGAAAGTTGACTTCTGGGTCTGTCTCCTGGGGGGGTGCTCCGAGAAATCCTTTCTTTCTCGTCCACTCGGGGTACGGACACACCTGCGCGGATTACATGTGACTTCTTCATTGCGGGTTCTCGCATCATTTTCTTGATAAGATATTATATCACCATGGGAGAGTTTAAAATGAGTAATGTTAACCATTCCATTATTCACCCATGTCGTTCTTCTTTCTTTCCTCGTGAGCAGGAAGCAAACCAGCTGCCTCGTTGTGGGTCAGCACCTCCGAAAGAAACGGAGGACCTTTCGAGTCACCTGGTGAATTTACCAACCCTGTTCGACTTCATTGCTACGCCCCTTACCTCTTCATTGGGAGCTCCCGCGGGTCGGAAGGCGGCGGGGGAAGGAGGGGGACACTGGGCGAGATCTATCAGCAGCGAATTCCGCTTCTCCGATCCTGGAAGGAAGTCCTTAGTTCCTTCCTTCCCCTAGCAGGCAACAACACTGAGGGGAAGACGATCAGGATCTCACAAAGTGCTCCCCTTTATTTGAATACCTACCTACGCCTTTGATTGTTATATATATATATATATATATATATATATATATATATATCCCTCCGGTCTATTTTAATTGATTTTTTGACTGTTTTTACACATATTAAGGAATTCATCTTTTAGCATTAATTAACAATAAAATTGATCATATTAACCTTAATTTGTTCTTTGAAAATATAGTAGATACTTCAAGACTCTTTACTCCAAGAGAAATTTTGGAAAAAAAAAAATAATGCCTTCTTAATATATGAAAAAACCAAATAATATGAACTACATGCCAAAAAATTAATTACAGTGGACCGGAGGGAGTATTATAAAAGAACAAAACACCAATACATATAAAAATTTGCTTATTAACTCTATCTTTATTTGAAGTATATAGAAAGCACTAATACTTAAAACTTTAAAATCAATTAAAATTTTATCTTATATAAATTATATGTTATTTGAACTATTAATCAGAACTCTTTATTATATTTATATGATTTTTTAAATCTTTATATCATTAAGAACATTAAAATGGGATACATGCGAAATTGCACGTAAAAGCACGACTTCCCTAGGTGAAATATTGTTCATTTTGTTTTCTCCTTAAAAATAAATTTAACATTGGACAAAAGTGTCATTTAGTAATTTTTCAACTTTCACATTAATAACTAAAATTTCGACTATTAAATGTTTTCTTATACTTCAACTAGGTAAAAGCTCATAATATTTATGAATATAAATTCTTTCTTTATTTGGATAGTTGTCTTTTACAAAGTCCTAAAATATAAGTCCATCCTTTTCTTTTTACAAAAATCACTATCGTTTTTAATTTAGAAAGAACCTCCCTTCCATGCACATTCAAGGACTCATCAGGTTCTTTTTCGTACTCTCTCTCCTACTTTTTGTGAATTAGAATACTTTTAACCTATAATCTATTGCTCGATCGTGTGTGTATATATATATATATATATATATATATAAAATATATATCTTTTCTATTTATTCTTTTGTATGATTTTTATTTTCAAGAAAAGTTAAACTCACGATAAAATCTCGTGCAACTACACCTTTTTTTTATTCATTTGTTTGATTTTTTTCTTTCTAAAAAGTTCAAGTATTAGTGTCTTCTTTATGTAGTCTTGTCACGACCCAATTTTCCCACTGTGTGACGTTGTGATGACACCTAGTCTCTACAACTAGGTAAGTCTAACATTTTACGGAATAATAAAATAAAAATATAAAATTTAACCAACTATTCAAAAATACACAACAAATCCCAAAACCCAGAATATCGTGAATCACAAACTACAGAAGGAAAAATCGAGTGTCTCTATACATCAGAGTCTAACAAGGAAAAATACAGAAGATAATAAACATGAGAAAGAGTAGAAGGGGACTCTGAGGTCTGCGGATGCGGCAAATATACCTTGAAGTCTCCAAAGGTGTCCCGGCTCACTGATAGTGCGGCTGATAAGGTGCACCTGGATCTGCACACGAAAAACATATGCAGAGTGTAGCGTGAATATACCACAATCGGTACCCATTAAGTGTCAAGCCTAACCTCGGTCGAGTAGTGACGAGGTCAGGTCAGGGCCCTACTGGTAAATATATAATAAAATAATATAGAGTGTAATACCGAAATAAAGGTTAAAATTTAACAACAATGAAATCATAGAAGGTAACAGCTCAGTACACAAAAATACAACAGGGAATCTCCCGAGATACCGTCTCGTAGTCCCAAACGTAAATGTACAAGGGGATCTCGCGGAATACCGTTCCGTAGTCCCAAAGTAAATGTGCAGTGGGATCTCCCGGAATACCATTCCGTAGTCCTAAAGTAAATATGCAAGACAGAGGGATCTCCCGGAATACCGTTCCATAGTCCCAAAGTAAATATGTAGTACAGGAAGATCTCCCGGAATACCGTTCCGTAGTCCTAAAGTAAATATGCAGCGCGAATGATAGAAATACAACTACATCACGAAATTCTTACAATTTAGACAAGTGCCAGTCAGGGAAGAAGCAGGAAATTCACTAAGCATGCTGCACATAATTCATATAAATAATTAAGATACGTAGACATGTTGTATTAGACTAAACATGATGGCTACACATATTGGAATAACTCAATTAAGAATGAAAATAGATTAGTACTCGTTAAAATGGTATAACTCAAAATAACAGAAAAATATGTTGCTGCTTGGTAAGAAAAATTGGGTTTTACCACCTTCAGGAATAACTCTTCTGTCTGGACTGGGCTGTGTGAGGTCTATCTTGAATCACCTTCACTTTTTCCAAAGCATCCTGAACCAAGTCCGTACATAATAATCTGGCCTCGCCGGGTTCAAACCAACCCACTAGGGACCGACACCGCCTACCGTACAGAGCCTCATACGGTGCCATCTGAATGCTGGACTGATAATTGTTGTTGTAAGCAAACTCCGCAAGTGGAAAGAACTGGTCCCAAGCACCCCCAAAATCTATTACACACGCACGAAGCATATCCTCTAATATCTGAAAAGTGCGCTCGGACTGACCGTCCGTCTGAGGGTGAAATATTGTGCTCAACGCAACCCTAGTACCCAACTCATGTTGTACAGCTCTCCAGAATCGTGATGTAAACTGCGTACCCCGGTCAGAGATAATAGATATCGGTATGCCATGAAGCCTGACGATCTCACGGATGTAGATTCGAGCTAGCTGCTCGAAAGAATAGGTAGTCATCACAGGAATGAAATGAGCCGACTTGGTCAGCCTATCCACAATCACCCAAACTGTATCAAACTTACGCTGAGTCCGTAGGAGTTCAACAATGAAATCCATAGTGATCCACTCCCATTTTCACTCCGGAATCTCTAACTTCTGAAGTAATGCACCTGGTCGTTGATGCTCATATTTTACCTGCTCGCAATTCAGACATCGAGCCACATACTCTACTATATTCTTCTTCATTCTCCTCCACCAGTAATGCTGTTTCAAGTCCTGATACATCTTTGTGGCACCCGGATGAATAGAGTACCGCGAACTGTGAGCCTCTTGGAGAATCAACTCACGCAAACCATCTATATTGGGCACACATAGCCTGTCTTGCATCCTCAATGCACCATCATCTCCAGTAGTGACCTCCTTAGCATCACAGTGCTGGACCGTGTCCTTAAGGATAAGCAGATGAGGGTCATCATATGATCATAAAGAGAAGACCGAGAGACCACGTAAGCCAACACTCAACTCGGCTCAGAAATATCCAATCTCATAAACTGGCTGGCTAAGGCCTGAACATCCAACGCCAATGGCCTCTTTGCTACTGGTAGATATGCTAAACTCTCCAAACTCTCTGTCCGGCGACTCAAAGCATCGGCCACCACATTGGCCTTCCCAGGGTGGTATAAAAATAGTGATATCATAATCCTTAAGTAGCTTTAACCACCTCCGCTGACGTAAGTTAAGATATTTCTGCTTAAAGAGATGCTGCAAACTCCGATGATCGGTGTAAATCTCACAAGGAACACCATACAAATAATACCGCCATATCTTCAAGGCATGAATAATAGCTGCTAACTCAAGGTCGTGGACATGATAGTTTTTTTCATGCATCTTCAGCTGTCTGGACGCGTAGGCAATCACCCTACCGTCCTGCATTAACACCGCGCTGAGACCAATCCGCGATGCTTCATAATATACAATATAAGACCCCGAACCTGTAGGTAATACCAATACTGGGGCTGTATTCAAAGTTGTCTTGAGCTTCTGAAATCTCTCCTCACATCCCTCTGTCCACTGAACGGAGCGCCCTTCTGGGTCAGCCTGGTCATAGATGCTGCAATAGATGAGAATCCTTCTACAAAGCGACAATAATACCCCGCCAAACCAAGAAAACTCCGGATCTCTGTACCTGAAGATGGCCTGGTCCAACTCTACACTACTTCAATCTTCTTCGGATCCACCTGGATCCCCTCACTCGATACTATATGACCGAAGAATGCCACTGAGTATAGCCAAAACTCACACTTTGAAAATTTTTCATATAACTTCTTTTCTCTCAAGGTCTGAAGTGCAGTCCTCAGGTGTTGCTCATGATCCTCCTGACTCCGGGAGTATACCAGAATGTCGTCAATAAACACAATGACGAATGAGTCAAGATAAGGCCGGAACACACTGTGCATCAAGTGCATGAAAGTTTCTGGGGCATTGGTCAGCCCAAAGGACATAACAAGAAACTCGTAGTGACCATTTCTAGTCCTGAAAGCAGTCTTCGAGATATCCGACTCTCGAATCTTCAACTAATGATAACCTGAACGTAAGTCAATCTTGGAAAACACTTTGGCATCCTGTAACTGATCAAATAAGGCATCAATCCGAGGCAATGGATACTTGTTCTTCACTGTGACTTTGTTCAACTGGTGGTAATCAATACACATCCTCATAGAACCATCCTTCTTCTTCACAAATAAGACAAGAGCACCCCAAGGTGACACACTGGGCCGAATGAAGCCTTTATCAAGCAATTCTTATAACTGTTCTTTCAACTCCTTCAATTCAGGAGAAGCCATACGATATGGAAGAATAGAGATGGGCTGAGTGCCCGGCAACAAATCAATGCCAAAATCAATATCTCTATCAGGCAGCATCCCCGGAAGATCAGCTGGAAACACATATGGAAAGTCCCTCACTACTGGAACTGACTCAACTGTAGGGGTATCAATACTGACTTCTCTCACATAATCTAGATACGCGTCACACCCCTTCTCAACCATTCATTGAGCTTTAAGAAAGGAAATAACTCTGCTGGGAGTATACTTTAAGGTACCTCTCCACTCTAATCATGGTAAACTTGGCATAGCCAGCGTCACAGTTTTAGCGTGACAATCAAGAATAGCATAATGGGGCGACAACCAGTCCATGCCCAAAATAATATCAAAGTCCACCATGTTGAGCAATAATAAATCGGCTCTGGTCTCAAAACCACTAAGAGCAATCAAACACGACCGATACATGCGGTCCACAACAAAAGAATCTCCCACAGGAGTAGATACATAAATAGGGGAACTCAAAGAATCTCGAGATACGCCCAAATACGGGGCAAAATAAGAGGACACATAAGAATATGTAGAGCCTGGGTCAAATAATATCGACGTATCTCTATGACAGACCGGAACAATACCTGTAATGACAGAATCAAAAGAATTACCTCGTACGAGCAGGAAGTGCATAATATCTGGCCTGGACTCCCCCTCTAGGATGACCTCTACCTCTCCGACCTCCACCTCGAGCTGGTTAAGCAGGTGGGGTGGCAACTGGTGCTGTAATCATAGTCTGAGGACCTGGTGGAGCACGTTGTGGCTGAAACATCTGTGGAGGTTCACCCCTCCTAATCCTGGGGCAATCCCTCACCATGTGGCGAGTGTCATCACACTCAAAACAAGCTCTGGGAGGACGTGGCTGTTGTGACTGGCTCGGGCTAGGTCTGCTGGACTGGCCGCTAGGAATACCCCGTGCAAGAGGCACACTAGATAATGGTGGTGCATAATAAGGCTCCTAGGGTCTAGAAGGAGCTGGAACATCACTGGAGGCTGGAAGAGCTGAATGAACAGGGCGGCTCACATAACCCCTACCATGACGAGCTGCTGGGGCACGAGCTCCCGAATAATAACCAGTCGTTCGAGCCCACTTGGCCTATCTCTCCTCTCTATCTCGGGCAAACATGCCCTCGAATCTCCTGGTAATACCCACAACCTGCTGATAAGAAATATCCATCTCCAATTCCCTGGCCATACTACTCCGGATGTTGGGATGGAGACCCTCAATAAACCGTCGAACCCTTTCTCGAACTGTGGCAACTAAGGCCGGTGCATGTCGGGCCAAATCACTGAAGTGAAATGCATACTCTGACACTATCATAACACCTTGGCACAGCTGCTCAAACTCCGCACGCCATGAGTCCCTAAGGCTCTGAGGGACATACTCTCTCAAAAACATGTCCGAGAACTGAGTCCATGTAAGTGAAGCTGCCTCAGCCAGACTACTCAACTCATAAGCATGCCACCACTGATAGGCTACTCCTCTAAGCTGGAATGTGGTAAAAGAAACCCCGCTCATCTCCGCTACGCCCATAGTACGGAGAATACGATGACACTCCTCAAGAAAACCCTGAGCATCATCCGTAGCCAATCAGCTGAAAGGTACCTCTCAAGTCTGAGTTGCTCCGCCTCAGAGGCTGCTGCCCTAACCTCGGGCTGAGCTGGAGCTACCAGCTACATTGGTACAATTTCTGGAACCTGGTCGACGTGAACCCGCTGCTCTGGAGTACCGGCGACGGGAGTCTGTGCTCCTCCCCCGGCCTGAGATGTGGCAGGAGCAAGTGGAATCAATCCAGCCTGAGCTAAGGTGCTGAACATGCTCAGAAACTGGGCTAGAGTCTCATAGAGGGCTGGTGCAGCAACAGGTATCTCAGGTGTCTTCCCTCCAGCTTGAGCTACTGTGGGCTCCTCTGTAGCAGCTCGTGCAGGTGCTATGGGTGCACCACGTAGATGTCCTCGGCCTCTACCCCGGTCTCTCGCAGCTCTAGCAAGGGGCGCGAGTGCTTGTTCATCAGATCCGCTTGTACGTGTCCTCACCATCTGTGAGAGAATAGAATATAGAAATTTAGAATCTCTAAAGTCAACAATTTTCGCACGACAAGGAATCAAAGTAGTGAAATTTTCCTAACAGTTCCATAGCCCCCCGAAGATAAGTACAGACATTTCCGTACCGATCCGCTAGACTCTAATAAACCGGCTAGTGATTCACGACACCTACGAACCTAGAGCTCTGATACCAACTTGTCACGACCCAATTTTCCCTCCGTGTGACATCATGACGGCACCTAGTCTCTACAACTAGGTAAGCCTAACATTTTACAGAATAATAAAATAAAAATATAAAATTTAACTAACTATTCAAAAATACACAACAAATCCCAAAACCCAGAATATCGTGAATCACAAACTACAGAAGGAAAAATCTAGTGTCTCTATACATCAGAGTCTAACAAGGAAAAATACATAAGATAATGGACATGAGAAAGAGTAGAAGGGGACTCCAAGATTTGCGGACGCGGCATATTTTACCTTAAAGTCTCCAAAGCTGTCCCGGCTCACTGATAGTGCGGATGATAAGGAGCACCTGGATCTGCACACAAAAAACATGTACAGAGAGTAGCATGAGTACACCACAATCGATACCCAGTAAGTGCCAAGCCTAACCTCGGTCGAGTAGTGACGAGGTCAGGTCAGGGCCCTACTGGTAAATATATAATAAAATAATATAGAGTGTAATACCGCAATAAAATAAAGATTGAAATTTAACAACAATGAAATCATAGAAGGTAACAGCTCAGTACACAGAAATACAACAGGGAATCTCCCGAGATACCGTCTCGTAGTCCCAAACGTAAATATACAAGTGGATCTCCCGGAATACCGTTCTGTAGTCCCAAAGTAAATGTGCAAGGGGATCTCCCGGAATACCGTTCCGTAGTCCCAAAGTAAATATGCAAGACAGGAGGATCTCCCGGAATACCGTTCCGTAGTCCCAAAGTAAATATGCCGTACAGGGGAATCTCCGGGAATACCATTCCGTAGTTCCAAAGTAAATATGCAGCGCGAATGATAGAAATACAACTACATCACGAAATGCTTACAATTTAGACAAGTACCAGTCAGGGAAGAAGCAGGAAATTCACTAATCATGCTGACATAATTCACATAAAAAATTAAGACACGTAGACATGATGTATTAGACTAAACATGATGGCTACGCATATTGGAATAACTCAATTAAGAATGAAAATAGATTAGTACTCATTAAAATGGTATAACTCAAAATAACAGGAAAACATGTTGCTGCTCGGTAAGAAAAATCGGGTTTTACCAAAACTAGCCCGTGTACATACTCGTCACCTCACGTACACGACGCTCACATAATACAATAGTTCCAAATCTTAAGAGGATTTCCCCCACACAAAGTTAGACAAACCACCTACATCGAACCAAGCTCAATCAATCGGTCACAATGCCTTTCCCACGAATATCCGGCTCCGAATGGCCCAAATCTAGCCAAAAGCAATTACATATCATAAATACAACAATAATAGACTCATCTAATTAACGAAATCAACATTTTAACGAAAATTCCGAAATTAACTCAAAAGTTGCTTGTGGGGACCATGTCTCGGAATCGGGTAAAAGTCATAAAATACGAAAGCCCATTCACTCATGAGTCTAACCATATCAAATTTACTAAAATCCAACACCAAATGGTCCTCCAAATCCACAAATCAAACTTCCAAATCCCTAGCCTCAAATTCCCAATTTTCACCTTAAATACATACTAACTAGGTGAAAAAATACATGGAAAAGCAAGATTATTGATAAAAAATAAACACAAGGTACTTACCTTAAGAAATCTCTCGAAAATGCTCTCAAATATCGCCCTAAACCAAGTTGCAAAGTCCAAAAATGATAAAAATCGCGAAGCTCTTCGATTTTAACCACTGCCCAGGTATTTCCGCACCTGCGGAGCCTAGGCTCGCACCTGTGGGTGCGCTTGTGCGGCAAAAATGTGCGCATATGCGCAAATCACTTACCCCCTCTACCTTCGCACCTGTGAAGAAAGGGCCGCACCTGCGGAAATCCCTTCCGTTTCTGCGGACCTTACGCACCTGCGATGACCCTAACGCATCTGCGGGCATCGCAGATGCGAAATTCACCTCGCACCTGCGACTCCTGGCACTCCTCCATTTTTTCGCTTCTGCGCTTGCCTCTCCGCACGTGCGATCATGCACCTGCGGTCTCTCCACCGCAGGTGCGAAAATGACAGATGCCTGAAGAGTTCAGCAGCAACTCAAATACAACTTTTGATCCGTTAAGCATTTGAAACTCACCCGAGGCCCCCGGGACCTCAACCAAACATACCAACCAATCTTAAAATACCATACGAACTTAGTCGAGCCCACAAATCACATCAACTAATGCTAAAATCACGAATCACCCTCCAATTCAAACTTAAAGAACTTGAAACTTTAAATTCCTACAACCGATGCCGAAACCTATCAAACCACGTTCGAATGACCTCAAATTTTGCACACAAGTCATATTCAACATTACGGATCTACTCCAACTTCCGAAATCGGAATCCGACCCCAATATCAAAATTTTCACTAGCGGTCCAAATCTCAAAAAATTTGACTTTCGCCATTTCAAACCTAAATGAGCTACGGGCCCCCAAAACACATTCCGGACACGCCCCTAAGCCCAAAATCACCCAACGGAGCTAACAGAATCAACAGAATTCCATTTCGGAAATGTCTTCACACAGTTCCGACTACGGTCCAAATTTTAATACTTAAGCTCTCATTTAGGGACTAAGTGTCCCAAAACACTCCGAAACTCAAAATCAATCATCCAGACAAGTCACAATAGCAGAAATAGATTTGGGAAAAGTAGTTAATAGGGATTCGGGCTCTAACTCTCAAAACGACCGGTCGGGTCATTACAAATCTCATTATAGATGCATTGCAGATATATCCCGTATTAATTATTGCAAATACTTATACAGGTTTTTTTTATAAAAATAATAAACTATAACGTTGTTCCGTAGTATTTCATCAATTTTAATATTTCTTTTCTATTAACAGATTGATATTATTTATAATTACGTAAATATTCTAAATACATTATTGATAAACGCAAAATTACACGCGCAAAACGCTTACGCTAAAACTAATTAAATAATAAGTGGAGGATTGTTGAATATATATATAATAATATATAAATATCATTTAATAATAAAATTTAAATAGTAGGAAGATAATTTGAAGGGTTGTGTGGCTTCATATTAGTAGGTGGCTTTTCAAAAGTGTTCTTTCGGTTATTGTTTCAACCGTTGGCTTAAGTAATGCCCTCATTTATTAAAGTGTGCTTTCTTTATTTGTCAACGTATGAAGCATTCGTTCTAATAACATCTCTCTACCAATTCAAAAGAAACAAGCATTGTTCTTAGTCACTCAACCATTTTTCTCGTTCAACATCTCCTCTCAGAATTTCATTCTTTCTATTGAGTTGACTTCTTGTGTTAGAAGAAATCAAAGAGTGCAACTTTGATTTTTAAAGTAAGTAATGCCATCTTAAAGTGAAACTTTGATTTTTAGTGCAACTTTGATTTTTAGAGTGCAAATTATTAATAGGAAAATAATGTCATCTTAAAGATAATTTCCTGGAGATACCTTGCCTACATGTTTCGTATTTTTCATTAATTATCTTGCTTGATTTTATTCCATTGAACTAATTTTTTTCCCAATAAATACATCGCTTATATAGGTATGTAAATACAACTATATATATATATATATATATATATATATATATATAAGCGTGTATAAATATTGTTGCAAAAATAATTAGCTATACGGGTGCAAATTGAAAATATGACTACATAAGAACTTATATTTTTTGTGAGTTCGGAAAATACATGAAGAATTTTGCAAAATGCGGTTATAGCTAAGGGTGAGCATAAAATTCGAAAAAATCAAAAAATCGGACTGGACCGAATTAATTCGGTATTTCGATATCGTTTCTTCGGTACGAATTCGGTATAAATATTTCAAAAGTTTGGTACTTCGATACAGTTCTCGATATTGAACTTTTGATACTTTAGTAAATCGAAATACCGAAATATTTTAGTAAGCTAGTAAGCCTAGCCCAATTCTCCATTTCCCGACCCAAGTCCAACTGTCCAACCCCTAAAGTCTATAAGCTCAAATCTTCGACTTTTGACTTGCAATCACATATGTATAACAAGTTTACAAAATAATACTCCCTCCGTTTCAATTTATATGAATTCATTTGACTGGTCACGAAGTTTAAGAAAAGAGAGAAGACTTTTAAACTTGTGATATAAATGAAACACATATATTTTGTGTGATTATAAATCATTGCATTAGGAAGCCAGTAAGCCTAGCCCAGTTCTCCATTTCCCAACCCAAGTCCAACTGTCCAACCCCTAAAGTCTATAAGCCCAAATCTTCTACTTTTGACTTGCAATCAGATATGTATACCAAGTTTACGAAATAATACTCCTTCTGTTTCAATTTATGTGAACCCATTTGACTGGGCACGGAGTTTAAAAAAAGAGAGAAGACTTTTAAACTTGCAGTATAAAATAAGGCACATATATTTTGTAATGCTATAAATAATTGCATTAGTAAGCCAGTAAGCCTAGCCCAGTTCTTCATTTCCCAACCCAAGTCCAACTGTCCAACCCCTAAAGTCTATAAGCCCAAATCTTTGACTTTTGACTTGCAATCAGATATGTATACCAATTTTACAAAATAAATATTTCCATGTATTTGATATCTTCATTTATTTGGTTATGGAACTAAATAATATTTGAAAAGTTCCTCTTTTTATTTTTGTTTTAGATTCTTTGGTTCCTCTGTCCTTTGTTGCTCTACTGCGGATTCTCAGTTAGAGCAAAAATTTGGCATTTGGTTTTCAAGGACGGAGCTTTTCAGGCTAAAGGAACTATTAGTGATTACCATAAATATGGATTAAGTACAGTACTAATATTTGGCATTTGAAGATAGATTCAGCGGAATAGATGAAAACGTCATTCCTTCAAGTTCGTTGTTGACAAACCAATATCGTTACCTCATGGATTTGGGTTATCTCGATGAACTATTGTTAGAACTCCTCCGGCAAATAAAACTAACAGCAATTTATCGAACCGTATCAAAACTGTATCGAACCAAACTAAAAAATATCAAATCGTATTGAATTACTTTGGTACAGTATTTGATATACACAATTAATATACCGAATATTGAAGTATCAAACTGAAATTTTTAAATATCGTACCTAATTATAGCACATCATTTCAAGTAATCTTAGCTGAATTTATCAAACATCTAAATCTTATCCACTTCAGCCAATATAAGATTGCCACTTCAGCAAACAAGTATCCAAGTGTATCTAAAACAGCCCATTCTGAGGCCACAAACTCCTTGCTTTGGGTAATGGGCCTATGTCACAGAAACTTGTTTCGAACCCCAACAGATTTATACAAACAATTTTGTCAAAAGGCAATTAAACTAAAAAAAAAGAAGAGAAAAAAGTTGAGTTGCTGCAAAAATGGCTGCCACCATCTTAACTTTTCTTCCACAGTTCAATGGACTCAAAACCAACACCTTCTCTACTTCCCCTATTCAGGGCTTGGTCAGTTCCTCCATTTATGTCTGTTTTACATTTACTTAGGTGTTATTTTTACTTTTTTTTCATCTTTCCCGTTTATAATTTTTGCTTACTTTGATACATTTGACTTGATTTCGAAGTAGCTGAAATTATTTTATGATTAACTTCTTGTATTTTGTTTTTCTTTTCTATGAGTAATATCAGATATCTTTAAAATAAAATTATTCACTATTTATGGATTTTACCATTTTCAAATTGTTAAGACATTGAAAACATATGAATTTATATAGTTGTAACAATCATCTTTCACTGGGTGCAGGTGGCCGTTCAACCCATGAGGAGTAGAGGGCAAGGTGCTCTGGGTGCTCGCTGTGATTTTATTGGCTCGCCCACAAATTTGGTAAATAACTATTGCAATTATATTGTGAGAGACTTTATAACTGAGATATAAAAAAGAAAACTCAAAAAGAATAAAGTAGTCGTATCAAAGAAACTCAAAGTTTTGCGTTTGCAATTTCTTTTTTAAAAGAAAATGAAAACCTGACTATCCTGTGAAAATCATAGTGGGCTACTTTATAGCAAAATGATGAATAAGTTATCTTTTATCAGAATGGTGACTTCTTCCATAAAAGGGTCAACCCTCAAAATACATAGTGTGCGTATCCACAAATCCGTTGGGTCTTGCTTTGATATGTAAACATAATCAAAATACGTATACTAGTAGGTCAGCATGCATGAAATGACTCAGTTACGTTCCTTCCTCCATATTTTAGGTTTCAAGGGGCCAATGCATTTTAATCTCTTCCTCTACAGATCGAATGGTCTCTATTATGCATGTAGTTCTTCTGAGAAAAGCATATCGCATTAGCAATTTGACAAAACTTCTACTACGTACATATTCCTATAATATTCTTCTAATGACATAAATTGACATTGCTTGTATTGAATTGAGCGCCTTCTCAGCAGAAACGCAAGTGAAAAATACAAAAACAAAATAGAGTAAATCATATATTTTCCTAAATAATAGTATATAATAGCATAATTTAAACAAAAACCATCCGTTATATCAACTTATGTTGTTTATTCTTGAAATAGTACATGAAATCAATCTTTGAGAGAGAATTCACTGGATGAAGGTAAATTACCTCAAAAAAGGATCGGATGTGCACTGTCACAGAAGTAAAAAGGAATGTGCCAACAATTAAAGGTTTTTTATTTATTAATAGATATAAGTTGGTGTTGGAAGTATTTTTTTATTTTTCAATGTGGGATTGGCATGACGGGCCTTAGAACTTGAAGAACAGAAAGGAAAGAGCTGGAATTGGGAGTCCATGCAAATTCGCTTCTTCTTCAGTATTATTGTCCAAGTAGAATTGAGTTGAGCAATCAAAATAGGGTAGTGGTTAGAAAGAACTTAGTGCAAGATTTTTACCAAATAGAATTTATGGACTTCCGAATTTTTTTGAAATGACCATGGTTAAATGTAGTATATTTAGTTTTACTATTCTAATTTCACAACGGTAGGCTAAAGTCCTATATATGGGATAAAATCTTAAATATTACAATTTTTATCCAACATTTTTCTACTTTTAAATAATATTTTAGCTTAAAAGGCACAAAAATTGATCAACGTTGATATATGTACATGCATATGTTTATTTATTACTATTCAATTTCATCGTCTCATGATTTTGATTGACTTTTTTGGAGTAAAATTGAAGGCAGATAAAAGTTCTAAGGAGATAAATTTAGTGATAAGAATTAAGTCGAATAGTATGTTATGTAAATTTAGTCTCATAAATAGTAAGTATTGACGTTCTTTATGGAGACATAAATGATGCAAGAAACCAAACCATGAGTTAATGCGAACGATTTTGTAACAAAGTGTTTGTATGTTGAACAGATAATGGTGACATCAACAAGCCTAATGCTCTTTGCTGGTAGATTTGGGTTGGCTCCATCAGCAAACAGGAAAGCCACAGCAGGGCTAAAGCTTGAGGTTAGGGACTCAGGTCTCCAGACTGGAGATCCTGCTGGATTTACACTCGCTGACACCTTGGCTTGTGGTGTTGTTGGTCACATTATTGGTGTTGGGGTTGTTCTTGGCCTCAAAAACATTGGTGCTATCTAAATAATCTCTTGTTTATAACAAAATATTTTCTTGTGTATTCCAGTTTCTAGCATTTATGTTGCTAGCACTCCTGTTTTTCTGTTGCTACCACAAAAGTTTTATCAAACAATTAGAGAAAAATTGAACACACATAACCAATATTTATCGCGCGATGCGTTGGGTTGGAAAGTCACCCACAGTAATAATACATAAAAGATTACACAAATCAACATGAAAATTATTTAATCAAGTATACAACGATATATAGCAAGTTATCTATTTATATATCATATAATTAAGAAAGAGTTAATATATCAAAACCCCTCTAATTCAGTGAAATACATACTAATCTATTGGGGGTTAATTTCTATATTCAGTGAAATGCATTATTCTCGTATTAAATCTGCCATGTGGTTGCACAGTGGAATTAATCTCCACTACCCTAATTTTACCTCCTTGATTTTAAAAAGAAAAAGATCCTAATTATACAAAATATTACAAAACACTGTAAAACTAAAGATCGGCTCTAACGTTTTTTTTTTTTCCCAAACTTCAATTCTCATAAAAATCAAGACCGAAACCATATTCTCTGTCACCTAACACTTCAAGGGGTATTTTAGTATGAGAACAATGGAGTTCAGGGGGAGTAATAGAAATCCTCAATAGTTTAGATGTGAAATTTATAAGAGTATAATTTTTGAGGGAATTTTGATGTATTAACTCTAAAAGAAACCATATCACGTAAGTTAAGATCAAATATATACATAGACGTACATACATACAAACATGAATGCTCCAAGGTTCATTAGAGGCTAATGCCTTCCTATTGGATTCAAACCCCGATTGGACTTTCATCTCCCTTAAATGTCCAAGGATATTTGGAGTGAACCTAGGATTGGGGAGAGTTTTGAGGCTACTTAACATATACTTGATATTCATATTGAATAAGACAATTGAACATTATATTTTATAAACTAAATGTCTTTATATAACACAAGCATCAAGTTGAATTGTGATACCAAAAGGTACGAGACACCAACAATGGAACAGTAATTGAAGAAGAAGAAAATTCAGAGAGGAGGAGGGAAATTCAAAGGGAGAAGCTCCCATCTTATTCCAAAAATATGTATGTAAAATACACCGGTTGACTCTAATTCCATATTTTTCTTGGCATCATTAATAAGTATGAAGTCGGTTGGCGGATGTTCAATTCTTGATTCCTTAAAATAAAGTTCACTTTCTTCGTTGAAGTTGGACTCTTCTTGACCTCTTTCCACACTCTCAAGTTGGTGGGCATAGTGGGCCTCAACTAATATTTTCATTTGATCTTCCACAGTGCGAATATTCTCATCATTTTGAGTCAGTACTTGTTTCAAGCGCTCGAGTGCCAAGTTGTGCTTCTCCTCATTTTCAAGAATGGCCTCCAACATGAGCATCATCCTTTCATTTTGAGCATTTGAGAGTTCTTCTTGGTTTTGATCAAGTGCCAAGGAAGGATTTTCGGCTTCAATCTCTAAGGTTTTTGGCTATCATTCACTTTCGAGGCATTTTGGACTTCTAAAGCTTCAAGCATTTCTCCCATTTGTAAGTTCAACCTTTCAAGCGTCGAATCATTTTGGAGACTATTTTCTAAAAGCTCCTGCAAGGCATTTTTCTCTTTTTTTCCTCCTTCAAGTAGGCATTCCCCCATGAGCTTGAACTCTCAATTTCTTCTACTTTCATATCCCTATACTTGTCATCACAAAAAGTAGAATCATCATAGTGGGGTTTCGGGGAAGGGAAGGACAAATAAGCATAATTAGTGCAATGACCATTTTGACTACCACACTTATCAAAAATACTCCACACATGGGTTTGAGATTGTGCGCACAATCCGCCCCCGGGAGAATTTAAATAATTTTGCCAAGAGTGTGGTCCTCCACAATAAGGACACATGTCATCAAAGTATGAACAACTACCATCCGACCAATTTTCATTATGTGATGCCATTTTTCAAAGCTAAGTAAATAAACAAGAAACAAATAAGAACATAAAGCAAGATAAAAAAAATAATTACACAAATATTCACAAGTTTGGACTAAAGCACGTATGCTTACTTCTCAAACAACCTAAATATGCCAAATTGTTCCCCGGCAATGGCGCCAAATTTGATGACGTCCAAATCCACTACTAAAAAGTAAATGGAAACGGTCACAAGCAATATAATATACCCAACTATGAGTAGGGGTCGAATCCCACAGAGAAATAGGCGATTACGAGTGTAAGAGAATTATCACTTATTATGCTAAGTCAAATAGTTAGAATGGTTTTGAGAAAATATTTATAACTAATTGCGAAAATATAAACTAACCTAGAGAGCAAGTAAAATGATCAATGGCTTCAAGCATGGGGGCATTGGGAATTACACTCAAGTAACGATCCAATGTATTTCACGATTTTATAAATATGAGCGAGTTTATATTAATTAGCCTTGGGTAATAATTCTTTATTAGCTTCTTCCGAAGACTAACAAGATTTCCTAATTAAATTATCCCTAAAACATTTAAGAGATTAAGCACACCCGAATATGACTACAAGTAGTTCAATCCTATCCATAGGTAGAATCCATAAAGTGAGGGTTAATGCCTCAAGTTCTTGTTAATTAATCTTTCTCAATCCCAAATTATCTTTTCCAAAATTAATTCGAAGTAAATGGGCGAGTTCTAGGGTTAGCTAATCCATATGAAAACATTAAAAAACAAGAATAACTAAAGAAATAATAACTCACTTCAATATAAATAAAAATCATTCAATATATAAGCACAACAAGATATTTAATCCACACTTTAAATATGAATATTCCTATAAACAAGATTCAAGTGTTGGAAAAACTACTACACACTTAGGTATTCAATACAAAGCAAGAAAATGAAGAAATGAGTATAAATGAGTAAGAACTTCTCAACCAAAAGTTTCAAATCTTCAAGACCCAAGTGTGTGTGCAAGAACCCTAGCTCCAAAACTTGTGTTCTATAGTCAAGAGATGTCAACAATATTCAGAGATTGGCCAAAGATCTGTTTCCAATAAGCTAGGTCGTGTATTTGTTGGTTTGGAATGAAGAAAATGTGAAATGGCATAAGTTCCGAGAACTGAAGCGCGACATTCGCAATTGCGAACATTAGTTAGCAATTGCAAACCTTGACATCGCTGTTGAACATCGCATTTGCAATCTGTATGTTCGCAATTGCGAACTAGGCACTGTGCACTTGGTTTCGCATTTGCGATGATAGACTTTCGCATTTCCGAAGGTTGACTGTCTAGTTTGACTTCGCATTTGCGGCCCTCATTTTGCATTTGCAATAATTGTTTAACTTAGTTGACTTCACAATTGCGAGCTCCTGCTCGCATTTGCGACCCTTGTGGCCAATTTTCAGATTTCTGCTTTTGAGCCCTTTTTTGACTTCTTTTTGCTTGGTTTCTTCCCGATCACTTCTAAATAACATAAAACCTGTAAAGTAGAAGTAAACGACATTAAACATACTACTTTATCAATCGAACATAGCAAAAATCTATGATTAAAGACAAGATAAGTTGGTAAATTACCAACTTATCAATGCTGTAGACCTCGCAATTACAAGGGTCTGCTCGCATTTGCGAAGGACTGCATTAGTGGCAGTTTCTCGCATTTGTGATGCTAGGCTGCTTGTGGTGGACCTTGCATTTATGGGGTATTTTGTCACAATTACAACATTGGAAGGCTACAGGGTTATTCACAATTGCAAAGTATAGGGTCGTATTTGCGACATCCGCTGGGCAGGCTTGGTTCGCATTTGCGATCCCTGTGTCACATTTGCGAACCTCTGGTCGTAAATGCAACATCTATAGCTAGTTAATAGCTGAGTATTTTGGGACTTAGACCATTTTATTATATTTTTGATCCCTAGGCTTGGAGAGGGGAGACTTTTGAAGAGGATTTTCACACAAAGCTATTAGGTAAGTGATTTTCACTCGATTTTGATATTTTATCTTGATTTCTTATAGATATTTACACCAAAATCATAAATTTGAAAGAAAATTTTGGGGATTTTGACTATGTTTTGAAAGAATAAAAATTTAGGATTTGAGAGTCGATTTGGACTTGGTTTTAAAAACTAATCACATATTTAGACTTGTGGGGTTATGGGTAGTCAGAATCTACTCCTCGACTCGGGTTTTGATCATGTGGGCCTGGGGTGACTTTTGTTGACTTTTCAGAAATTGGGTAAAGATTGAGACATTATTATTTAGAATCGACTCCTTTAGCATTTTTTGATGTTATTTAGTTATTTTTTGCTAGATTTGAGCCGAACGGAGGTGATTTTTAAAGGAAAGGCATTTTTGGAGTATTGAATTGGATTGTTTGAGGTAAGTATCTTGCCTAATCTTATGTGAGGGAATACCCCTTATGATTTGGCCTTAATTATTTATTCTTGTTATGTGAAAAATGACATATACACGAGCTGGCGAGTGTGTACACAGGTGCTATGTGTGGCTTATGACCGGATTAGACCTTAAGGCATTAATATGCCTTAATTTGAGAAAGTGTTTTATATGAAACATGCTTAATCACTTTGTGACCACCTGAAGATGATCGTTATAATTGATTTAGTCATAGTCATACTTTATATGTTGAAACCCATCCGTATTTTTAGTATTGCTATGTCCTTGCACACCTTCTTTATAAATTGTGAGCTTATATCTTTGATTAAATTTGGCATTATTATTTTGTGATAATTATGGCACTTGTGGACTTGTTGGTGGATTATTTGGGTGCTGGCATACAATTTTTGCCGCACGATTATGATTGATATTATTATTATTATTGTCGAGTGTGGAACGATACATATGAATATTATTATTGTGTCGGGTGTATAGCGATACAAATGGATATTATTATTGTGTCGGGTGCGGAGCGATACAGATGAATATTATTATTGTGTTGGGTACGGAGCGATACAGATAGATATTGTTATTGTGTGGGTAGTGCAGAGTGATACAGATAGAAATTGTTATTGTGTCGGTTGTGCAGAGAGATACAGATGCGGGTGCAGAGTGATACATGTGGATATTATTATTGTGAAAACAAATGTGGGTTTCCTCACCTTTTTGGCACTTTAGGTATGTCTTTGTTTTAAGAGGGAGAGAATGTAACGACCCAACAAGCCGTTTTGTATATTTGAGCCTCGTTTCCCCTTTTGAAGCTTCTCGTATGTGTATTATGACTTGCGGGTATGGTTGGTTTCGTTTCGGGGAAGTTTTGAAATTATTTGGACCTTTTGGTTCTTGGTTTAGAAGCTTAAGTTGGAAATATTGACCTAGGTTTGACTTTTGTGAAAACGACCCTGGAATGGTATTTTGATGGCTCCGATAGGTTCGTGTCGTGATTTTGGACTTGGGTATACCCGAAATTTAATTCGGAGGTCCCTAGGTTGATTTGACTTATTTTGTCAAAAGTTAAAAATTTGAAGGTTTAGAAATTCCTTTGCTATCGGGTTAGGATTTTTGTTTTGGGACTTGGAATAGGCCCATTTTGCTATTTGTAACTTTTCTACAAAATTTGGTGTAATTCCGAGTTAGTTTGATAGGAATTAGACACTTTGTTATGATTCTAGAAATTCTTGAATTTCCTTTTGAATTTCATGTGTTTTGATATCCGATTCATGGTTTCAGATATTATTTTAGCATTTTGATCGCGCAAGCGAGTTCGTCTCATGTTTTTAGACTTGTGTGTATGTTTGGTGTGGAATCCCGAGGGCTCGGGTGAATTTCAGACGTGTTTCAGATTGGTTTAAACTCATTTTTAGGTTGATGGTGTGCTGGTGCTCCAATTATCGCAATTGCGAGCACCAGCATCGCAATAGAAAAGTAGGTAGGAAGGGCTCAGGTATCGCATTTGCGATGCCTTTCTTGCAATTGCGAAGAAAGGGTTGGGTTGGGTAAGATCGTATTTGCGACCATTTGGTCGCATTTGCGGAAGGAACAGACTTTGCATTTGCGATATTTCACCGGGGTGTCAGGCACCGCATTTGCGAGTCATTGTTCGCATTTGTGAGGGTTCACAATTGCGAACCCAGGGTCGCAATTGAAACTCCTACACCTAAACATAAGGGCTGGAAAAACGGGACTTAGTCTCATTTTCATATTTTAGAACCCTAAACTCGGTAGGAAGCGATTTTGAGGAGGAATTTTCACCTACAACTATTGGGTAAGGGATTTTGATCAAATTTTCAATTATATTACATGATTATTTATGAGTTGTAACCTCTAATCCATGGAATGTGAAGAGAATATTTGGGGAAATTTGTCTATGTTTTGAAAAATTATAGGGACTCAAATTTAAAAATCAAACACATATATGGACTCGTGGGATTATGGGTAGTCGAGATCTACCTTTGGACTCGGACTTTGACCAGGTGGGACCGGGATTGACTTTTGTTGACTTTTAAGAATTATATAAAGATCTTAACTTATTAATCAAAATTGGTTTCTCTTACATTGTTTGATGATGTTGATACCCAATTTTGCCCTCATATTTTTTAAATAGTATATATACTTTCAGAATATTATTTTACATCATTACTTAATTTACAAGAATTATACAAGTATTTTCAATAATTTTTCATAATTTTTAAAGCTTTGAAATTAATTTTCTTGCATTTAAATTACTTGAATATGTATTAATTACTCCCATTAAATTATGTTGTGATGATTTAATAATCCAAATCTATTATTTTCATCAACATATTTGTTTCGTAATATTTTTACTTCATTTCATATGATTATATTGGTATTTTAAAACTATTTACATAATTTCGCAATAATAACCTATATGCTATGCATAATTACAATCAATACATTATTCATGCTAAAATAGCATTTTTTATATTTTTGTAATCTTAGGTTATTATTTTCAAATCCTTTTATTGCATAAGCAATATTTTATTATTTATTAATTATTTTATTTAAACAATTTCGGGTATTTACTTTGTAGCCCAAATTTGAGGCTAATTTCACACCAAACAGACCCAAATCACTGGCCCAGAGATCCACAATCCTTAGCCCTACCTCCTTTGGCCCAAACCAATGACCCCTCTCCCAAAGCCAGTCGGGACGCGTTAAAATGACCTGTTCCATTTTCTTCTAATCTTAGCCGTTGATCTCTCAAGATCAACGACCAACAATCACTCTTCTGCTTTAAACTAACCAAACCCACACGAAACCCTACCATTTCTCTAAGACCGCCGCCCCTAAATCCTCTTTTCTCTTCTCCTCTCAAACCCTAGCAGTCGCCTCCCTTATTCTATCCAACTCTGACCTCAATATGGAATCACTCCATGATTCCCTTTCCATTTATGCTCTGTCTCGTTGTTTATTACACGATTTTGGTATCACATAATAGTTGCCTATTTTTGGCAAGTGCCAGGCTCCTAATCGAGGGAATCAAGCTCCATTTTATTTAGATCCGAATGATATTTCGTCTGTATACACTTATTACCAGGTTGTATGGGTTCGATTCAGTGAGATCTCTGACTATTTGTGTTCTCCTTCTTGAACTAGGATTTACTCAATTTTCCCCCTAAATTTATTCTGAATTGATTTTGCATGCTTTTCTTTCCTTATTTTATATTTGATTAATTATGTTTCCTTATTTGTTCGTTCAATTTTACTACTATATAAACCCTTCCCATAATCCCCTTTGACGGACCGGAATCACTATTATTCTCTCATACTCTCACTCACTCGATACTATTCTGAATCTATTGCTCTTGGCCGGCTGAAAGCTAAGGCCATCGGAACCCTCTCTAACGACCTCCCTAGTGTGAGCACTGCTCGGGGCTCATTTGAGGTTCCTGTGAACTTTGACGCACTAGGATTTGAGCCTTTTGGTTGTTCTCTTCACTGGTGATATTCAAGTTGTTTCTGACACTTAGCCTTCTCTTCTATTTTGTTTGTTGAATCTGCAAACTGGTGAGTGTCTTGACTTTTCCAATTCTATCCCCTTTTGCTTGTTTTCAATGCTTCACAGATCCATGTTGTTCGAACCAATATGACTCCAATATTGTGTTGTAATCATTGGAAATTTTACTTGCATTGTAGCTATTCTACAATTCTGAATCTCTTAGTGTCACAACCTGCCTAATTGTTTAAACTCCTATGTGTTCAGCTTGAATGACTTTGTATCAAGTTTGCTTTGCTGTTCTACTATTTATTGTGAGTTTTCTCATGCCTTGTTTTGGATTCTCACAGTGAAATTCTTAGGAAATCATCTCTTACCCAGAATTTGCCTTAATAAACTTCTGCTGATAATTCCTTTATGTGAACTCGGTTTTTACCTGCTTACATGAATCATATTTGTCGTCGCAATGTTTTAACCAAACATGTTGCTTTGTTCTGGTGCTTTGTCAATCCTGTATTCTTTGGTATTGCTTATGATTCTAGTTGAATACCAATACATTTAGGTTCTATGATCATGCATAGTCGACTGGCTTAAGTTCTGAGTGTGCATGTTCAATTTAACTTTAAGATAATATGTCTTCCTGCCATGACACCTTTGGAATTTGAGATCTTTGTATTATACTCAGCATGATTGGGCTTCTCATCGATTGCTTGCTTTCCTGTTTGTTGTGTGTAATTGTCATTTCTTGACTATGACTCTGTCTGACCATTCATGACTTAGACTCCTAGGTCTTAAAATCCTTTTAGGCCAATGCTTTATTCTGAACTCATTCCGGAAAAAATTAGCATGTTCACCTCGTATGTGCCTAGTATGTTTACCCTGTTAATCTAAAATGGCATGTCCCCTTAACTCTCCTAGTGTTATGTCTATCTTTAGCATGTTGTCACATGCTTAATGATTTAACCTATGTTGCATTTACCATGTTTTAAATCGAGTCTATTGACTCTCATAGTTTCCTGTTCTTTGTTTAATCAATACTATCACTCTTGCTTCTAAAATGACAATGTGTTTATGAATCCTGCTAAATGTCACCCAACCCTATAACTATGAGTTGTGGCTTTAGAGCTGTTTAGTTGATTTCCATATATGGTCCATTAACTTATTTGGTTAAGTGGTCAGTATTGTAACGGTTGGGCTTGATATGGGTCCATGTGTGGCTTGGGTTGTACAAATGGACATACTATCCTGTTTTGGGAAGTGTTTGGATCTGGGATTGCTATTCGAGTAAAAGAGTCTATTGAAGGCCCAGACAGCGCTGGGTTAGCTCTTCTTGGGTCTGCTATATTTGTTGGGCCTGTAGTCATCTTAATTCTGTAATATTTGAGTCTGTTTCTTCTTTTATAATTGGGTATGTAATAATTTGTAAACAAATGATGGGGAGATTAATAAAAGGGGACTGGGGCATTCTAATGCTTGCATAAAAGGGTAGAAAATATGCATATAGGGTCTATATGTTCTATTTGCTATTTCGTTCAGCATGCCTTATGTGTTATTTAGTTTAGTGTGTTGTACACTAATAGAAAGCATGCATATAGGAATCACGCACACACTTCACTTAACTTGTCAAAACATGTTGGCTCAAGTAATTGCTATATTGTTTCCATGTGTACTACTAAACTCTTCTAGATAGCATGCCTATAGGATACAATAACACATGTTTTGCTAATGTTCACCTAGATACCATTTCTATAGGGTTTCAATTAATTAATCAATCAACTGCTTCTATTTCTCTTAGAACATTGCTCCTTTAGACATTATGACTATAGGATCTTAATCAATCAATCGACTATTTCCGTTAGTTTCATTACACTACCCCGCCTAGATGACATGCATATAGGGATGAAGTATTATAAAATCAAGTTCAATTATCAATCCGGCCTATGGGATATTATCACTCGTCTAGAAAGCATGTTTATAAAATCAAACGTCGTTAATTCTGAGCTTTCAAATAATTTTACTGCCTCATCGCATAAACAATTTAGAGATCATGCCTATAGGAGATTTTTTAACACCTATAATCTGCGAATTCATTAGTTAGAAACAACAATGATGTTTGTATGATGCTGGAAATCAGAATCACCTAGACATTATGCCTATAGGATTTGACAACTCTAATGCATCTTAACTCCCTAAAATACGTACTGCCTAAATTGACCGCGTGCATTTGTTGTTTATGTGTGGAGGCTAACTTGAGCCTTTAATTGTCTTTACGTGAAGTCCTATCTGTTTTGAATGTCGCCTAGTTTTGTCATTTTGAGCAACCTAAGCTTAGTCTAGAACCCCCTAATAGAGGTCCAAAGCCTTCCGGACCATAGGCATGGGACGGATAGAGCACGCATAGGTACGATTTAGAATTTAATTAGAGCGCCTTTAAGTAAACAACTTCGATATAGTAATTGGGTAGCAGGAGATGATAGTCTGTGCCCGCTTAATAATATGAGTAACCCCTACCTTAAGGGAGTTGCGGAGTATTATTTATGCTGCACAGGGTGATCCTTTAGGCTAAAATACTTAGAACCCCATACTTTCTTTATGTATTTGTTATTTGCACGTAGTCATTTAACATAGATCAATGTAGTTGTATCCTTGTAGTCATTAAGATTTGTACCGATTCTCATAAGTTTTAATAAGACTCTTCGACTTCTAAATTTTCTTTTATTTATTTGATCACCTAGCCTAATTACAAAATCCACATAGTTTAAAGTTCGGTCAGGACCCATAATTGTGGACCTCGAAGAGTGCCTAACACCTTCTCTTTGAGGTAATTTGAGCCCTTACCCGATCTCTGGTGACACGGACTAGTCAACCAGAGTTATGTGCAAATAGGTGCCCTAATGCACCTCAAAATCATTAGGTGGCGACTCTTCTCTTTTAATACCCATTTAAAAAATTATCACACGTCGAAACCCGCTTTTGCGAGAAAACGGGGCGCGACAGCATGGCGACTCTGCTGGGGAATACTTAGGCTATTACCATAATGAACTTAACTTATGTGGATTACTTTCTTTTATTTTTCTTTATTTGTTTTAAACTGCTATTAGATATGCATCCCTTTCCTTATTCACCTTTATTTGTTTTAAACTACTATTACATGCACAACCCTTTCCTTATCCACCTTTATTTGTTTTAAATTTCTACGACATGCACATCCCTTCCCTTATTCACCTTTATCTATTTTAAATTGCTATGACATGCACATACCTTCCCTTATTCTCCTTTATTTGCTATGACATGTATGACCTCTCTCCATCTCCTTCATCTTGTCTAAGACTGCTATATTATGACTCTCCCATCCCTATTTCCCTACCTGCTTCATTACGTTCTCGCACGTTTTCATGAGGTAAACTGACTTCTCTCTTTTGTCTTTCTTTTCTTGTAAGGCCCCGTAAAATTTTACAATGGAATTTTAGGTTTCGTGGTGCCGAGGTAGACTTATGAATTGATGATTGTAGAAGCTCGCCGCGGCTCGAACCTTTTGGGTTGAACAGTGCGTTGGGGAGTTGAAGAAATTTTTTAGAAGTGTAGGGCATTTCTGCGGTCTATTTTGCGGTTGCAAAATTGGTCTGTGGATCGCATATCGGCCGTAGACTGAAGCAGTAAGATGGGCAAAATTTTCAGATCATTATGTGGTCCATTATGCGGCCGCATAAACCATCGCAGACCTAGCATGAAATATTTTGAAGGGTAGTTCTGCAACGCATTATGCGACCGAAGAATAGATCTGCAGACCGCAGACCAGTCGTAGAGTGTGGCAGTATTGCCCAGTTCCGGAGGGCCAATATGTGGCCCATTTTGCGGACCGCAGATCTGTGACGGGGCCCCATTTTCTGATTTTTATAGCCCGCCCCCATTTTGATAAATAGCCTTTGGGGCTCATTTTGAAGGCAAAAATCTGATATTTTTGGAGAGAAGTGAGAGTATTCTAGAGAGAGGAAGAAGCTCAAGTGCTTTGTTCATCAAGATCTTGTCCAAGCTTTGAAATCCACAAGGAAATCTCACAAGATCTTCACTCAAGAGGTAAGGTTCTAACCCTAATCTTTAATTTCGAGTTTGGGGTAAAAGATGGGCAATTGGGAGTATGATTCTTGGGTGTGAGAGTATTATGTATAGATGCATGTACCAATAAGGTTTGTGGGAAGTTTGTTGAGCCCAAATGGGTAAAGATTGGGTTGTGAAGTGAAAGAAATCTTGTGGAAGAACCTTGTAACCAATTTGCACATCTAGTGTTTGATAAAATGCTCAAGTGAGCTGAAATCATGAATCTCTCCCTAATTATGGTTCAATTTTATTATATCTCTAGTTGATTGGAATTGCTAGAAGTGTTGGGACGTTGTGGTAATTTAAGGGAAGCTCAAGCAAGGTATGTTGAATGAACTAATTCTATAGTTAAGAGATGTAGAGATTCATGCCTACTAGGTGTTTGATAAAGTGCCTAAATGGCCTAAATTAAGGAATTTGTTACTAATATTGGTCTCATTGGATGTTGTTATTGTAGATTGAAGTTGCTTAGTGTAGTGGATTGTTGTAGTATTATTAAGGGACGAATTTGAGGTATGTTGGCTAAACCCCTCTCTTAGAATTGAATCCCACGGTATTCATGTAATTTATGTAAGTCCCGAGTTGTTCATTATAAAATTGGCTATTCCGAATAAGCTTGTGTTAAAAGATATATGTTCAATATGTATCCCAAATGCTTTTATCATGTTATGTTATCATTTGAGAATGTGTTCATAGTATGGGTTGTGCATTAAAAATGTTTCGATTTCAAGTAAAGTTCAAACGAAGGCTATTATGCCAAATTTCATGAAAATTCTCTCTGTGCCTAAGACTCTTAATTGCTCACATGTGTACTAAAAACCTTGATTTGAAACGCCTTGTTGTTGTTGACGATGATGATGTTTGAAAGTGAAAGGTGAGCATGAATTACTAAATACGACCGACGTGCCAAGAATGATTTTATAATTGTGGCCACTAGTGCCAATGAAATAAAAAGATGTGAAAGAATTATGAAATGAGATGATTGGTAGAAAAGGATGATGTCGATCCACACATCATTGTGGTGAGATGGCCTAGCCGATCGTGTCGTGATCGGACGCCATGCCACACATATGGTGGTGATTGTGTTGGAAATTTTAATTAAAATTATGATCGTGGTTGATGTCTTGGATGAGACGGCCTAGCCGATCGGGTCGTGATC
The DNA here is from genome assembly GCF_000390325.3 of Nicotiana tomentosiformis. Taxonomy (NCBI): domain Eukaryota; kingdom Viridiplantae; phylum Streptophyta; class Magnoliopsida; order Solanales; family Solanaceae; genus Nicotiana; species Nicotiana tomentosiformis. The sequence continues at coordinate 162,095,426 of NC_090813.1, read as the reverse complement.
AGACTCCATGCTAAATGTACGGTGGTATTATGAGCGGTGGCATATTGGTACTAAAGATCTCCCAACTTAAAATATGGAAATTTATTTGAACACTGTCTTGGCCCTAACTTAAGGTTTGATGTTGTTTGAGGCTTCCACTGATATTATGATTGTTTTTGCTTGTATTATTAATCGTTCTATTGAGAGGGTGTGTAATCATTCATACTAGTACTATTCCATATGTACTAACGTCTCTTTTGCGGGGGGCCCTGCATCTTCAATGGATGCAGGTGGTTCCACAGCAGGAGACATTAATTAGTGATAGCAGTACACCCTCATCCCAGCTGACTTGGTGAGCCCCACTTCATTTTCGGGGTCATGTATCTTTTGTTCCTCGTGTATTGTGTTTGAGGTATAGCCGGGTTCTTATTGCCTGCATTATTACAATACTATTTTGTATCTATTAGAGGCTCTGTAAACATAGTGTGGGTTGTATATTAGTGCCGGGGAAGCCAAACAAGTTATGTTGTGTTTGAATTACTTGTTCCACTTCAAACCATAAAAATGTGTGTAATTTGAGACTTTAAAATGAAGTAACTAATGGTAATGAATTGGTATTGTATACATGATCTCCTTATTGTCTAATTAATGAAAATATATATTATCTTTATTCATAAGTGAGTTTGGGTAGAAAGTATCTAACAGGCTTGCTTGACCGTGTTCACTCGGTTGAGCGCCGGTCGCGCTCCCCGAGTTCGGGGCGTGACATTTCTTTTCTCTTCTTTTCATGTTCACTTTTGCTATTTTATTTACTGCTTTTACGTACTTTTATCATACAAATTATTTCTGCATAAAGCATGCTCCGCATCATACTCCACTCGTGTCAATTATCAACATAGCGGTACTTGATGAGTGTCCGCGCTTTCCTAAAGTCACCCTTTTAAAATCGGAAAGGCTTATTTGCGGTAGACTATTCGATCAGCGGTGCAGTTGACGGTCCCGTGCCTTTTCCTCTCAAGTTTCCCATTTAGGAGTACCAGTCTAGACCCTTCTAGAAACCCTACTCAGATTTGAAAGGTACATGTATCATGCTAAACCTAGTATGGGCTGAAGCGTTGTTAACGTAATAACCTGCTAAGATGAACCTTGTCCAAAGTCTGACGGGATTTTCCCAATCCCAATGGACATTATCATATTATGTGCATTACTTGGAGAAAATGTGCCAAAGTATTGATCATTATTGTGTAAGTAGTCAAATTTGGAGGGGGAAATTGCTAACCTTTGTTTGTTTGTAGAAAATAAAGCACGAAATCCCCAGGTTCGGTATGGTCCAAAATATCCCACCTTTGCTACTTGACTGGTGGAAAAACCTTGCACCTTGTGACAAAATTTATGTGAGGAGAGTACTTAGTGACGTTCCATCTTTGATGAACATTCAACCAAATAGGGAGTTGATCGAGGCCACTACCATGTTGTGGAACGAGAAAAGGGTTGTTTTTAGATTTGGCAATATAGAAATGACTCCTCTCCTAGAAGAAATAGGAAGTTTTGCCAAGTTTCCATGGGATAGTCCGGGATTATTGGTACCAGGGAATTGCACTCCCCGCGGTTTCCTGAAAATGCTGGGTTTTAAGAAGAATGACGAACTGCTCTGTCTAAAGAAATCATACATCCCTTCTGAGTTTCTTTATAAGCATTGTGGTCATAGCAAGCCATATCTTCTTAACCATGATGAACTAGCCATTACTTCCTTGGGATGGGTGCACCACCGAGTTTATGTGTTCGTAGTCTGCTTCTTAGGATTGTTGATATTTCGAATGAAAGTAGGAAGGATTTATACTCGCTTAGCCATGGTCGCCAAGACCTTAATAGATGGCATCGAGGGACAAACTTATACTATCATCCCCATGATCTTAGGTGAGATGTACCACGCTCTAGATTGGTGTAAGCAGGGATTCGGACACTTTGAGGGTTGTAATCTATTGCTACAAGCCTGGCTGCTGAAACACTTTCAGAGAGGAGAGTACCGTCAAGAGCTTCTGTGAAGGCCATTGAATGACTACATAGTCAACTATCACCCAAAGAAAATGATGTTTATTCCAGACAGGTTTGCAAAGCCTGGAAATGCTGTAGGTTGGGACCATTTCTTCAGCAATCTGACAGACGAGTAGGTACATTGGATGTTCGAATCGTTTCCTAATAATGAGTTCATCATCAGGTCAAGGGGGACTACTCATTTGGTACTAATCGGGCTGCGAGGCATCTACCCTTATGCTCCTATAAGGGTCATGAGACAAACTGGAAGAAAATAAGTCATACCTCGGGTTTCCAATATGGTCCAGTACAAGGTAGATTTCAAGAGAGATGTCATTACGTTCAAGTTCGAAGCGCAACACATGTGGAACCAAAAGATCATTGTGGAAGGAGAAACTATTGAGCCAGACATGTATCACGCCAGTCATATGTACTACTATTTGTCATGACTGGAAGACGACATAGCGGGGGACGTCAAGCCAGGAGTCAATCTGAAGGATATGATCATAGATGAAGTGGCGGAGGCACATGTTAAGTACAAGAGGCTACGCATAAGGGTGTTCGAGTCTGAAGCTAAAAATCTGGAGCAACACAAAGTAATCATGGAGGCGATAAGGGAATTGAAGGAGCTTGCCACTAAGTCAACAGAAAGATTGGAATACCTGGAACAAGGAATGATGGAGCTAGAAGGGAAGATGAGAAAGAGATTATCGGATTGTCAAGGCATGGACGATGATGAAGGAGGAAATCTATCAAAAGCTTACTTACTGTAGGATATGCGCGATCCGGGGAACCTAATAGATAGGGTCAAATAGCCAAGCATGGAGAAGGTCCTTCAGGGACCAAGTAGATTAGGAAATGATTTTCTCTACTGCTTTCTAGCTTAGATTAGATTTTGATGTAATAAGGCTAAATTCCCTTAGTAATTTTATTATATTATTGTCGATTTAGTGAAAGTTTGTTGTGGCCTATTTTTGCATTAATGAAATGAAGCAAAGTTGGCATCAATTTTCTCCAAGTTTATGTGTCACTTAGACCTACCTCAGGCACAATGAGGTCCCCAAATTAGGTCGCAAATTATTGCATGACTTTGTGAAACATATTTAAATATTGCAAACATTCTTTTATCTCACCTTACTAACTTGGTTACCTTTTGCTTTTTCTTTCCTTTTTGATTATTACCATTCCCAAAGGTTGGTTCGTGTATACTGGCATCATCAATATACCACACTAGATCTAGAGGTCCTCCACCTCCTCCTCCACCTAGCGACCCGTAAAGCAAAGCAAGGGAAAAGGGAAAATGGATGATTTAAGTGGTATAAGGAAAGACAATGCTGTTGTGGCGGAAAATGTTGAAACTTCAGATGGCAGAAGTACTCCGGGGCAGAATGAGTTGGTCTTACGTTTGGAGCAGAAAATCCTGGAACTACTGGGCGAGCTTGAGCAGGTCCAAAATCTAGCAAACCTCTCCCTTACTTTCAATGTTCCCGAGATCAACCAGCAAAACCTGACTACCCATAACTAAACACCACCAAAAAATGTACAAAATCAGAATCCACCACCGATAGTTCTGAATCCTCCTGCACAACACCAATATCATAATCCCACACCTTCCCAGAACCTTAAACCGCCACCAGTGCCAAACCCTCAACAACACCACCATCATCCAACTCAATACCCGCAAACCACTACTTATCCCACTCCCAAAAATGCACCACAACCTACTCCTGATCCCCAAAACCCGTCCAACGTCCACCTATATACCCAAGTTCCAGGAACCAATCAAAGTAATCCGATATATGTGGAAACCTTACCCCATACCCTGCAGCAAATCTTATGCATACCCGAACCAACTGAGAAGGACCTGCTCATTAGAAACATGGTGGAGGAACTCAAGAAGCTCATAGGGAGAGTCTAGAATGTTGAAGGTGGGAAAAGTGTTAGAGGTCTAAACTATGAGGACCTGTGCATTCAGTCGGATATGGAACTGCCGGAGGGTTACAAACCTCCCAAGTTCAAAATTTTCGATGGTACTGGTGATCCGAAGGTGCATCTGAGAACATACTGCGACAAGCTTGTAGGAGTGGGTAGGAATGAACAAATCCATATCAAACTGTTCATGTGAAGCCTTACAGGAGACGCTTTGTCTTAGTATATCAGTCAAAACCCAAAGAAGTGGTTAATTGGGTAAGTATGGCATCCGATTTCATGGACAGATTCAGGTTCAATACAGAGAACGCGCCAGACAGTTTCTACATTCAAAACCTCAAGAATAAGATGACAGAAACCTTCCATAAGTATGCTACTCATTGGAGATATGAGGCCGCAAAGGTAAGGCCAGCACTTGAAGAAGAACAAATGAACAAGTTCTTTGTGAGAGCTCAAGATCCATAGTATTATGAAAGGTTAATGGTCATCGAGAATCACAAGTTCTCGGACATCATCAAGCTAGGGGAGAGGATGGAAGAAGGAATCAAGAGTGGGATGGTAACTAATTTCGAGGCGCTGCAGGCCATGAATAAAGCTTTGCAATCAGGAGGTATTTCAAATAAGAAAGAAGTGGGTGCCGTGATGGTAGCCCAGGGCCTTAAGTCTCCCCGCACATACCAAACACCTCCACCCACATATCAACCCTCACCCCCAAAATACCAACACCCTTCTGCCACCTACCATACCTACAACACTCAACCTGCATATTACCATTCACCTCCACCCGCCCACCAAAACTACCCAAAGCGACGCCCAAATTTTGTCCGTAGACCTCCTAGACAATACACCCAAATTGCTAAACCCATAGCCCAACTGTACGAGAGACTGAAGTTTGCTGGCTACGTCACCCTTATTCCTGTCGTTGCTGTGGAAAACCCCTCCCAATGGATCAACCCCAACAAAATATTGTGCTTATCATTCAGGCATGAAGGGTCATACCATTGAGGAATGCCACACATTTAAAGACAAGATTCAGACGCTGAACGATATTAAGGTTATACAAGCAAAGGAAGATGCACCAAACGTCTGCAACAACCCTCTCCCGGATCACAGAAGTGAAGGGGTGAACGTGATAGAAACTGACGAGAAGTGGGATCAGAAAGGGTCCATTGGACTCATTCGAGAGTGAGATGCTCCTAAAATATCTCTAGTCACCCTCACACTAGTTGTGGTACAAACCCAGGCGCTATTTGAATTGAGGTATCTACACCTTTCAATGTAATGGTAGCTCCCACACCATCTTACAAGTCTGATGTTGTCCCGTGGGACTATGTTGCGGAAGCATAAAGAAAGGAAAAAGCCAAAATGGAAGAAACAAGTGTCGCGCAAGGAAGTTACACCTAAGCTGCATGTTGTTGAGACTAGCACTGACGATCTTTGGAGGAATATACAAGCAAGGGAATACTCTGTTATTGACCATCTGAACAAGACCCCTGCCCAGATATCCATCTTATCACTGTTGCAAAACACAGACGCGCACAAGAATGCTTTGATGAAGGTATTAAGTGAATCTTACGTACCCACCAGCATCACTAATGGAGAGATGGCTAACATGGCCGGACAGCTATTGGAGAGCCACAAAATGACTTTGCACGAAGATGAGTTACCACCAGAAAGACTGAGTCACAATAGGGCGTTGCACATCACAGTGCAATTCGAGGACAAGTTCATCGCTAGGGTCTTGATAGATGGAGGTTCGAGTCTGAACATATGTCCACTGACCACTCTAAAGAGATTGGGTAAAGTCCTGGACGAGTTATGAATGGGAAGCATGAATGTGAAGGCGTTCGATGGATCTCAGAGAGCCAATATCGGAGAAATCAACCTCGATCTACAGATGGGTCCGACTTGGTTTGATATTGAATTCCAAGTGCTAGATATATCTGCTACTTACAATCTATTGTTGGTACGGTGATACATGCAGCCGGGGCAGTGGCTTCAACTCTGCACCAGGCTGTGAAGTTCGAGTGGAATCATCAGGAAGTGATCATCCATGTAGATGGAAGCAACCCCATCTACACTAATCAGACCGTTCCAGTCGTCAAAAATTGGAGGAAGTTGGGTGGAGAGACATCATCACATCGAATGGGTTAACGAAATTGAAAAGGACCGATGGTGGAGCAACGAGATAGAAAGCATATTGTTGTGGATAGGATATGAACCAGGCAAGGGTCTCGGCAAAAAGCTTTAGGGGATCACTAAACCCATACAACCACAGTATCATGGCACGACCTTTAGACTCAGTTGTGAATATACATGGAAAGAATAGCAGGATTGGACACCGCCATGGTGTGCCCCTTACTATTCGCTAGAACAACCCATACCACCTCTGCACCAGACATTCCATCAGGCTGACATGATGTGGGGATCTGAGGAAGATAAGATTTTGGCCGATATGAGGAAGTTGTTTCTGGACGAAGAAGACATAGACTACAGTGCAATTATTGAGGAGGAGGAGGAAGACCTTACCCTTCAGACAATGGAAGAGGGAGTTGTTTTCAAGAATTGGACCGCTGCACCATCCCGAGCTCGCCGAATTCCTGGGTAGCCTGGCAAATTAGCATGAATTATTTTCAAATAGTTTTGAGCATTGAAGACATTTTCAGTATTTTGTTTTGAAATAATTACTCGAGCCATCGAGTCGTACTTGTTGACATTTTAAAAGTTTTATTAATGCATTATTGCTTTTCATATTTATTACTATTTTTCTACATTCTTTCCAGCATACTTATTACATATCCTGATGAACCTATGATTGTGACGTGTAATGAGACAACGCAACATAAGGAGAGTGATTCAGAAGATCTGGAAGATGATATAATACATGAGTAAATCGTCAAAGAAGTAGGGAATGTTGTAAACAAACCGAAGTCTAATTTGGAGGAAACTGAGGCCGTCAACTTAGCGATTCCGAGATGATCAAGGAAAATCGTATAAGCATTCATCTATCACCGTCATAGAAAGAAGAGTATATCAGATTCCTAAAGGAGTACGGGGATTTATTCACATGGTCCTACAACGATATGACCGGTTTAAGCACATCCATAGTAGCTCACAAGCTACCCATCAATCCCATGTGTCCACCGGTAAAGCAGAAGCTCAGAAAGTTCAAGCCAGATATGAGTTTGAAGATAAAAGAGGAGGTCACCAAGCAAATCAAAGCCAAAGTTCTCCGATTGGTCGAATACCCGACCTGGTTAGCCAACATTGTGCCAGTTCCAAAAAAAGATGGGGAAGTTAGAGTATGTGTCGATTACCGAGATCTGAATAGAGCGAGTCCTAAGGATGATTTCCCACTGCCCAACATACACATACTAATTGACAACTGCGCCAAGCATGAACTCCAATCCTTTATTGACTGTTTTGCAGGATACCATCAGATTTGGATAGATGAAGATGACACTGAAAAGAATGTCGTTATCACATCGTGGGGAATATATTGCTATAAAATGATACCGTTTGGGTTAAAGAATGTTGGGGCCACTTGCATGAGGGCCATGGAGACTATCTTTGATGACATGATACATAAGGAAATAGAGGTATACGTGGATGATGTTATCATCAAATCTAAAAGGAGTTCGGATCACATAGCATACTTGAAGAAAATTTTTGACCGACTTCGAAAATACAATTTGAAGTTGAATCCTGCAAAATGTGCCTTTGGAGTCCCTGCTGGAAAGTTGTGGGATTCATCATCAGTCGCCGAGTTATTGAGTTAGACCCGTCAAAAATTAAAGCTATCCAGGACTTGCCAACGCCAAAGAATAAGAAAGATGTGATGAGCTTTCTAGGGTGCTTCAATTATATCAGCCACTTTATAGCATAATTAATGGTAATATATGAGCCAATCTTCAGAATGCTGAGGAAAGATGTGTTACACTGCATATTTTCGTATGTGGAAGTACGCCATAAATAAATTGATGAAAGCTCGAAAATGAGATGTTACATCCCACATTATTTTTGTACGTTAAAGTTTCATCGTAAGTTAATCAACGTAAGCTTGAGAATGAGATTATTTTGGGATTATAAGTATTATGTTATTTCAAACAAGAGATAAGTAAATTCATGAAGGCAAGAGGGTAAGCGAATCGAAGCAAATGAATTTCGTCGAAGTTTGACATTTTGGGGTAAAATACGGCCCGAGCTAAAATACCCGATATTTATGGACTAGTACCACACAAGGTACCACATGAACATGGTAGTAAAGTGTATAAGGTGTGTTAAAAGTGAGTAGCATTTTAAGTAAATTGAGATAATTCTTTATTATGTGGGCAATTGATTAATTATTGGATAGTGGAATATTACCTAATTAATTAGGAAATTATTGGATAAGGTTTAAAATATGACTATGTGGTAACCCACTATTCAAACTAATGACTCATACATCAAATTGAAAGGTGGCAATTAAGTGATAAACACAAAGTGACTACATTTTTTATTACGTATAAAAACACATTTAGAATATTTTCATCTTTACTTCATTTGGCCTTAGGTGTTCAAGTGATTAACTTTATAATGTCCTTTCCATTACAAACACTCGTTAGAAGGTATTAAGAGAGTTCAACCAAGCTTTTCAATTACATAGTAACGTTAGTTCTAACCTCTTAAGAAACATTTCAGCCAAGCTTTCCATTGAATAGTAACGTTAATACTAAATCTCTTGAGAAAGAGTTTCAACTGAGATGATTTTGCAATAGCAACGTTATTTCTTTGAGCATTTCATACAGATTATTCCCTATTTTGATCTCGGTGTTATGTGTTTTGTCGCAATTAACAAGTGTTAGAGGGATTGTCAAGAGAATCGACTCAGGTATGTTAAGGCTAAGCTCTTCCTTTATTTTGCATGATCTCGTAATTACACAAGTTTGATAACGTGGTATAAAGAAAAATATTCATGTCCCGGAATTTACGTATATTTTTCTAGTCTTGTAAGTTATAATATTCTCCTTATCGGGACTTCATATTCAATTGAGTATTTCCTTTTTCTAGTCAAGAGAGCAGAAAGTTTATATATATAGTGTTACAGTATTTTCATTACCATCGAGCTATAATCGATGGGCAGGTCCCTAATAGGCAACCTCTGATCAGATGGTAGATTATATACTGAGCCTACTGTGGCTGAGCGCTTATGAGCGAGCCCAGCATGGCCGAGATACAGAGCCTAGTATGGCCGAGCTCCTATGAGCGAGCCTACTACGACAGAGTAGTTATATATATACCGAGCCTTTTAGGGCCGAACAACTATTTTACTTAATATATTGAGAGAATTGAGTCAGTATCAGCAGGTAAGCGTATGTTTAGATTATCAGTTCAGTTTCAGCTTTCAGTAAATTGCCTTACATACTCGGTATATTATTTCGTACTGACGTCCCTTTCTGGGGGCGCTGCATTTCATGCGTGCAGGTTCGGACAGACAGACGAGTAGACCCCCTCAGTAGGTGTTGCCCGAGTTTAGCTTTATAGGTAAGCTTCCCATCCTTCGGAGTTGCCGGGTCTAGAAGTGTTGTGTACATCTTGTGTATATATGTAGATAGGTTATGGGTAGGTCGGGGCCCTATTCCGATCACAGTACATCCATCAGCAGAGGCTTGTAGACATATCATATCATTTAATGCAGTAGGTTGGGCTTGTAGGCCATGTATGTATATTTTTTTGGCTTGTCAGTTATAGTAGTTATGACGGCCTTTCCGACCCAGCTTTATGTTGACATTTAGTCAGCATTAGTCTCGATTCAGTTTTATATTTTGCTTTGTAAATTGTCTTGCAATGTGGAACCTGGCCAAAGTATGACATTATATGTCCAAAATTCCTGAGTCGCAAGTTGGTATACAAGGATAGATGAGGCACCGGGTGCCGGTCTCTCCCCCAGGGAGTCTACAAGCCGTGTCTAGTAGAGTCTTATTTATGGGTGTGTCGTGCACCAGACTTATAAGCAGGAGGCTACAGGGCATTTAGGATTGTCACTCTTTCTTCTTACTCTAGATCGTGTGGTAGAGCTCATTTATAAGAATTCAAACTCCTAGCTTTTATTTTACCGATAATATGATGATACCTCCAGTTGGTAAGAGATTGAATGCGGATATGGAAGAGTTGAGTCAGAGGAACTCAATTTTTCATAATGCTTATGATGAGGAAATGTAAGGTCTTCGGTAGATCATGTGTGTACTAAGACGTGTAAGCCTCTTGATAAGGAGCCTTTAGAAAAGGATATCTATCCACCCCTATGGTGAAAGGCAATCAGAGATTCAGAAGATAGTACAAGTCTCAACAAGTAAAAGAAGCAAGGTGAAGAAGGGTACGAGGCACCCAGTTAATGAAGACTATCATTATTTACCATTCAGGACGGGAGATATAAGCATTTTGAGTTACCTTCAACGCTAAAAGAGGTACGTACAAATGGCCATGCCCATCTCATTTATGTCCTATGGAAGTTAACAAAAGTAGTATAACATAAGGACGAATATCAGGATCTGGCTGGGGTTAGAGTGACCCAAAATGGGGGATGCAATGTTTGCGTTAGTTGACATTTCCGAAGGATAGTGCAAATATGCTAATAGATCTCCTTGTGAGGCACCCAGATGGTGCACTCTAAAATATTACGGTTAAATATGAGTATTACAAAGATAGGCACTGGAAGCCTTGAAAGGGATAAATATTATCTTAGTATGGCTCCCGTCCCTAGTAGAGAGAGAATGTTAAGTGTTACATAGTCTATAATCGAGGGAAGGAAAAGATGAGAGGTGCTAGGCCTGGAGACAACAAAAGAGTATAGTCCATAAGGTTGTATCCTCATTTTGAGAAATAGGTTCGTGACTCCAAAGCGATTGTCAGGAAGAAAAGTTAGACCCCAAAGTAATAGAAATCAGTATGGGCTGGTGAACAAGGTAAGCTAAACATGAATTAGGGACTGAGTAATTTGATAATGATTGGCATCATGAGAATTTTAGATTGCGTTTCAGCGAGAATAGAATGGACAATAGAAGAATATTCATAAGAAATTCAGAGAAAGGTCATTCAAGAAGACGCTTCCCTAAAGCAAGCAATGTGAGCAAAGTTAAGCTTAAGAGACTGTATGTGCCAGTTATACTAAGTGTCACCCTCATGAGTAAGGGAAGTTGCTATCCTTGGTACAGAAGGATCACCGCAAAGCGAGTAAGGGTCATCAATGATGTAAGAAGATGCCAAAGATAAAGAGGTAAAACATCTATAGGTAGATCGTCGTAGCGCTAAATATTAGTACTCCTCTAAAGGGAGGAATATGGAGTGATGTGGCATTAAGTCAAAATTAAGTGTTTATAGTAATTATGGAATGGTAAAGGAAGAATGCGATAAAATGAAAAAGGGATGAGATTGCACTTATTCAAAGCCTACAAAATATGCTACGATTCCAGAACATTATGCAAACACGGCGTCAAGGAGAGGAAGTGAGGGTTCCTGCCTGAGATGTTATTGATGAATAAGGAGTCAGTGCGAGAGGTAAGTTAAGGCAAAGGAAATAACCCAAGAAAGATTACGCGGAATATTAATATGAGAATGGGCCAACGACTAGTTAGTAGTTGATTCAGGAAGAGCCTAGTTATGGCTAGACAAGAGGTTACAGACAAATCAACAGATCATGCAAGATAAACATAGTGAACCCCAACATGGAGAATTCAGTCTCGCAGATATGATATCAGGATCCTTAGGAAATATTCAGATAGGAATCGGGGTAGTTAAGGGTACCGTATGAATGTTACGGGAATAAAAGAGAGTTCCACTGGGAAGACAATCAAAATATTAGTTCAGAGGCAACCCTACAAGCACAAGGGGGTGAAGATAAGTAACTACGAATAATTATAGGAAAGGAAGGACATCAAAAGGTCCGTAATAAGCTCACAGCTTTACAAGAGTCAGAGGATCCTCCCTAAATACTACAATGAAAGACTAGATGAAAAAGTAAGGAAGAAGGCTTCAACCTAAGCTCAGTGACCTAAGGAGGGAATGGTCTTATAACAACAGTCTCGCAACAACATTGTATGCATTCCATAAGAAAATGGCACCTACCGTGGCTAATGAACGTGAAGTAAAATCACAAGTGATAACAAAGATCATATGAGTTGTATGGAATTCCAATATGCGTGGGCACTAAGATAAGCTAAGTATGCGTGCAACAAGGAGGCAGAAAGACCAGGAAAAGTAATTACCTACGTTTAAAGAAAGCTGAGAAGGAAAGGAAGGAATAATTCGATTAATGACCCAGAGTTGGTTACGTTATGAACGCACTTAAGAGTTCGGAGTATTATCCATGCAGCATATATATTGACAATCATATAGCCGTAGAAGATTCTGGTATAAGTTAAATAAAAGAATTGAGCCCAGGTCATAGACAAAGGATCGAATTATTAGAAGCTTGAATCATGGATATTCCATAGCGTCCTTGAAGGGCTAAAGTAATAACTAACACCATGAGCTGCAGATCGGAAGATAGCTTAAGCCTACATAAAGGTTGATCAGAGGAAAGAGGAAACTAAAGAATTACATCACCCAAGTAAATTAGGAGTTTGATTATTGGACCCAGGAAATTATGGACATCGTGACTGAGAACATTGTAAAAACACTCTTAATATCAGAGGTGCCAGAGAGATAGTACAAAAACCATATTCGATAACTGCCTTACGATAAAGCCGGTTAGAAAAGTACCAGCCTCATAAGAAGTTAGTACGAAGATCCAACCGGATTGTGTAAGCACCAGAGGTGCAAGTATTATAATATAGCTTCAAGTTATGGACGTGAGTTATACCTATGTGGAAAGGAGGTCATGAAAGAGATAGAAGATACAATGCGAGGTTTTAAGGTAAGTAAGGTAAATGTGAACAATGTACGAGATACTCAAAGGCAGAAGATCATAAATAGTCCATACTTCGGATAGAAGGTTAGAAGTGTTGGGATTCAGTATCCAGGAATGATAGCGGCAGCGTCAGTGGCGTACCTTCCAGCCTATGGTTTCTAAGTACCGAGAGATTTAGCCAAAAGAGTGAAGAGGAGTTATTGACGGTGTGACGTCTCACTTGATGTTCCAGAATAACATAAGGAAATCTATGGTGCAAGTAAGTTGAAAGAAGGTTGTGAATAGTATAAGTAGGTATAGGTCGCAAGCTAAAGTATGGTAGAGCGACAAGGTTTTAGGAAGATAGGAGTAAGGATAAGAAAAGGCGAGTGAGAAGGTGACGAGAATGGATAGGTCCTTGGGATTAAGCCCATGGAAACAAGAAGAACTAATGGTTTCTCTAAGTTATACAAAGCTCAGTATATCCTGAATGAACTCAAATGAGTCTAAGACTAATGGCATTTAGAAGAAATGGAATGTTGCACTGATAATAGAATGAGGGTGTAATTGTGATGGATAAAGGATGACGTTTGGGCCTTCGATTGAGTAATGACTTGAAGAGGATTTCACAAATTGTACGGGATTAAATTACCCACGTAAGGTGAATCAACAATGGATGGACACAAGTCACAAAGTATGAGGTGAGATTAGGCCGTCACTTTTAAGATGAACAAGTAATGAGGAAGCATTAAAGGACTTAGATTTATACATATAGAATAAGCAACGAGAGTAACCTGGAGTTTGATAGCAGACCTCAGTAACGATAAACTGAAGTAAGAGTTATGGTATAGTATGACCTACCTAGGTGTAGTAAAGTCATACGAATGTATAACCGGATTTATGAAATAAGATAAAGCAATATTCTTAAGTTCGACAAAGTACCGAGCAAAGAACTTCAGTATACTCATCGATGCCCAGAGGGACATCTTATCTAGCTCTGTATATGTTCACAAAGTGAGGCCCAAAGGTTGGCTAAAAGCTGGAGAAAAAAGAAGAGAAAGTCGCATAGGCATACTTACAAGGTTAGAGTCATACAGGCTGCATGATAGAAGGTAGCAACAGTTATGAGATTGGAAAGATTACGACTACAAGTCGTGGCATGAGGAAGAGGCCTAAAGGGGGGAATGCCTTGGCCTTTGGGATTCATTCATAGAACAATTGCCTAGATGGCAAGAGGAGTACTAAAGTATTCGGAAGGTATAAGTCATGAAAATAATAAGTGCATCAGTCAACATTCGAGGACGAATATTCCAAAGGGGGAATGATGTTACACCCCATATTTTCTTATGTGGAAGTATGCCATAAATAAATTGATGATAGATCAAGATATTAAATCTCGCATTTTTGTTTTTTGTACGTTAAAGTTTCATCGTAAGTTAATCGACGTAAGATCGGGAATGAGATTATTTTGGGATTATAAGTATTATGTTATTTCAAACAAGGGATAAGTAAATTCATGAAGGCAAGAGGGTAAGCGAATCGAAGAAAATGAATTTCCTCGAAGTTTGACATTTTGGGATAAAATACGGCCGGAGCTAAAATATCCGATATTTATGGACTAACGCCATACAAGGTACCACATGACCATGATAGTAAGTTGTATAAGGTATGTTAAAAGTGAGTAGCATTTTAAATAAGTTGAGATAATTCTTTATTATGTGGGCAATTGGTTAATTATTGGGTAGTGGGATATTACCTAATTAATTAAAAAATTATTGGATAAGGTTTAAAATATAACTATGTGGCAGCCCACTATTCAACTAATGACTCATACATCAAATTGAAAGGTGGCAACTAAGTGATAAACACAAAGTGACTACATTCTTTATTACGTGTAAAAACCATTTAGAATATTTTCATCTTTACTTCATTTGGCCTTAGGTGTTCAAGTGATTAACTTTATAATGTCCTTTCCATTACAAACACTCATTAGAAGGTATTAAGAGAGTTCAGCCAAGCTTTTCAATTACATAGTAACGTTAGTTCTAACCTCTTAAGAAACATTTCAGCCAAGCTTTCCATTGAATAGTAACGTTAATACTAAATCTCTTGAGAAAGAGTTTCAACAGAGATGATTTTGCAATAGCAACGTTATTTCTTTGAGTATTTCATACGGATTGTTCCCTATTTCGATCTCGGTGTTACGTCTTTTATCGCAATTAACGGGTGTTAGAGGGATTATCAAGAGAATCGACTCAGGTATGTTAAGGCTAAGCTCTTCCTTCATTTTGCACAATCTCGTAATTACACAAGTTTGATAACGAGGTATAAAAAAAAAATTCATATTCCGAAATTTACGTATATTTTCCTAGTCTTGTAAGTTACAATATTCTCCTTATCGGGACTTCATATTCAATTGAGTATTTCCATTTTTCAGTCAAGAAAGCAGAAAGTCTATATATATAGTATTACAGTATTTTCATTACCATCGAGCTATAATCGATGGACAGACCCCTATTGGGCAACCTCTGATCAGATGGTAAGTTATATACTGAGCCTACTATGGCCGAACGCCTATGAGTGAGCCCAGCATGGCCAAGATACAGAGCCTAGTATGGCCGAGAGCCTATAAACCGAGTCTACTACGGCAGAGCAGTTTTATATATATACCGATCCTTTTAGGGCCGGACAGCTATTTTACTTACTATATTGAGAAAGTTGAGTCAGTATCAGTAGGTAAGCATATGCTCAGATTATCAGTTCAGTTTCAGCTTTCAGTATATTGCCTTACATACTCGGTACATTATTTCGTACTGACGTCCCTTTCTGGGGACGCTACATTTCATACGTGCAGGTTCAGATAGACAGACGGGTAGACCCCCTCAGTAGGTGTTGCCCGAGTTCAGCTTTATCGGTAAGCTCCCCGTCCTTCAGAGTTGCCGGGTCTAGAAGTATTGTGTACAACTTGTGTATATATATGTAGATAGGTTATGGGTAGGTCGGGGCCCTATTCCGATCACAGTACATCCATCAGCAGAGGCTTGTAGACATATCAAGTCAGTTAGTGCAGTATGCTGGGCATGTAGGTCCTGTATGTATATATTGTTGGCTTGTCAGTTATAGTAGTTATGACGGCCTTGCCGGCCTAGCTTTATGTTGACATTTAGTCAGCGTTAGTCTCTATTCAATTTTATATTTTGCTTCGCAAATTATATTGCAATGTGTCCCTTGGCCAAAATATGACATTATATGTCCAGAATTTCTGAGTCGCATGTTGGTACGCAAGGATAGATGAGGCACCGGGTATAGGTCTCGCCCCCAGGCTCGGGGCGTGGCAAGATGCTGCAACGATATTGATTGAAGAATGCCAGAAAGCCTTCGACAAAATCAAGGAGTATTTATCTAAATCGCCCGTGTTGGCACCACCAGAACCAAGAAGACCTCTACTGCTTTATCTGTTTGTGTTGGATGGGGCCTTTGGTTATGTTCTAGGATTACATGATGAAATTGGAAGGATGGAGCAGGCGATATATTATATGAGCAAGAAGTTCATGCCTTACGAAGCCCGGTACTCTTTGTTGAAACGCACTTGCTGTGCTTTGACATGGATAGCCCAGAAGTGAAGACATTATTTTTGTGCGTACACTACATATCTCATATCAAAGATGGATCCGTTAAAATACATCTTTCAGAAACCCATGCCTACGAGTAAGTTAGCAAAGTGGTAGATATTGCTGAGTGAGTTCGACATCGTCTATGTAACTCAGAAGGCAGTCAAAGGGCAAGCATTGGTGGATCACTAGGCAGAAAGTCTCGTAGACGGAGAATACAAACCATTGAAAACGTATTTTCCTGACGAGAAGGTATTGTATGTAGGAGAAGATATTACCAAGGCATACGATGGTTGGAGGATGTTCTTCGACAGAGCAGCAAACTTCAAAGAAGTGGGTATCGAAGTTGTCTTAGTATCAGAAACCGGTCAACATTACCCGATATCCGTAAAACTCATGTTCCCGTGCACCAACAATATGGCAGAATACGAGGCCTGCCTTGGGACTCAGGTTGGTCATTGACATGAATGTTCAGGAGTTGCTGGTAATCAGAGATTCTGATCTATTGGTACACCAGGTACTAGGAGAATGGGCTACTAAGAACACCAACATATTGTCGTACTTATATTGTGTACAGGAGCTGATCAAGAGGTTCACAAAGATAGAATTCAAACATGTTCCTAGGATTCAGAATGAGTTCGCTGATGCGTTAGCCACCTTATCTTCCATGACAAAACATCCAAACAAGAATATTATCGATCATATCCCAATAGGAATTCATAAGAAGCCAGCTTATTGTGCTCATGTTGAAGAAGCGTTTGAGAGAAATCCGTGGTTCCACGATATCAAGGAATACTTGGAAAGGGAGAATATCCAGAGAATGCTACACACACTCAGAAGCGCACGCTCCGAAGATTGGCCAATCATTTCTTTCAAAGCGGAGGAATTCTGTATAGAAGGACTCCTGATTTGGGATTATTGCGATGTGTCGATGCCAAGGAGGCATCTAGATTGCTTTAAGAAATACATGTTGGAACTTGCAGACCTCACATGTACGGTTTTGTTTTGGTCAAGAAGATATTAAGAGTAGGGTATTTCTGGATGACTATGGAAACAAACTGCATCAAATATGTTCAAATGTGTCATCAATGCCAGATACATGCTGATATGATATGAGTACCACCCAACGAACTCAATGCAACGGGTTCGCCCTGGCCTTTCTTTGCTTAGGGCATGGATGTCATCGGACCAATTGAACCCGCTGCTTCCAATGGACATAGGTTCATTTTGGTGGCCATAGACTACTTCATAAAATGGGTTGAAGTCGCGTCCTATAAGGCTGTGACTAAGAAGGTCGTTGCGGATTTTGTCCGGGATCGCATTGTCTGTCGATTTGGAGTACTTGAGTCAATCATTACTGACAATGCCGTCAATCTCAATAGTGACTTGATGAAAGCTATGTGTGAAACATTCAAGATCAAGCATCAGAACTCTACAGCATACAGGCCGCAAATGAATAGATCCGTAGAGGCCGCCAACAAGAACATCAAGAAGATATTAAGGAAAATGGTGGACAATTACAAACAATGGCACGCGAAACAACCATTTGCTTTGCTCGGGTATCGCACCACAGTTCGTACATCCACTGGGGTAACTCCCTATCTACTGGTTTATGGTACTGAAGTCGGTATTCCCGCCGAAGTAGAAATCCCTTCCTTAAGAATCATACAAGAAGCCGACTCAACGACGCGGAATGGGTACGGAGCCAATATGAACAACTAGCTCTCATTGATGGGAAAAGAATGAATGCAATGTGTCACGGTCAGCTCTACCAGAATAGAATGGCAAGAGCTGTCAAAAAAAGGTTAGGTCGAGGTAATTCACACCGGGGCAATTGGTACTGAAGCGGATCTTCTCACATCAGGATGAAGCAAAGGGAAAATTCTCGCCCAACTAGTAAGGCCCTTACATGGTTCACCGGGTATTAACAGGAGGAGCACTTATACTTGCAGAAATGGATGGAGGGATTTGGCCAAAACCTATCAGTTCGGACGTAGTCAAGAGATACTGTGTTTAAGATTATGTTTGCACTTTCTATTTGATGTAACTGAACTACGCTTGACCTGATTCCCGTTTAAGAGGGGATACATATGCAGCCCTGTAGATTCGGTCACATCATAATAAAATCTCCATTCCCCCTGTGGTCAGAAACGAGGGCAAGAATTCGAGTTTGCCCGATCTCATCATGTTTGGAACTGCCAAGGAATGTATCGCCAGAAGTACGCATTTAAACTGGGGCAGAATTTTGAGTAGGATCCTCAAAATTCCAAGTTAAGGATCTTGCAATGTCTCAAAAGCTTATCAGTCATCAATTCAACAAATTATTTGCTCTCATGCATTATCACATATTTCAAACAACTACATTTTTATAAACAATTTATCAAATGCATGTTCTTCGAAAATTTTGTTTCTATAGCAGCCAGACGTTACCCAGGGTGACTCAAGCAGGACCTCCAGACAAGAGCAAAGGCGAAGTAAGGAATCGAGAGCACTAACCAACCTTTCCCCCGTAAAAGTCACAATTTTTCTTTGGATGCAGGCACAATGAACATAATAGGAACGTCCGCAAATACATACACACAGCAAGATCACTATATTCACACAGACAAAGGTCACCAAACGCAAACACATCAAGTTAAGAAATGCTTTATTCTCTTGCGTTTATTCATTGCTTTTCTTGCATAGGGCTAAGCACTGCCCTCATGATTACATAAGGCTAAGCACTGCCTTTCTTTGCATGAGACTAAACTCTGTCTCCATTCCTTGCATGAGGCTAAGCATTACCTCCATTATTGCATAAGGCTAAGCATTACCTTTCCTTGCCAGAGACTAAGCACTGTCTCCTTTCCTTGCATGAGACTAAGCATTGTCTCCATTCCTTGCATGAGGCTAAGCATTGCCTTTCCTTGCATGAGACTAAGCATTGTCTCCACTCCTTGCATAGGGCTAAGCACTGCCCTCATCATTGCATAAGGCTAAGCACTGCCTTTCCTTATATGAGACTAAGCACTATCTCCATACCTTGCATGAGGCTAAGCATTGCCTCCATTATTACATAAAGCTAGGAATTTCCTTTCCTTGCATGAGACTAAGCATTGTCTCCACTCTTTGCATCAGGCTAAGCACTTCTCTCATCTCATACAATACTAAACCTCATCTCATCTCGTTCTCGCATATGACTAAGCATTACCTATTTCTTCTATCAAATGATCGATATCACCGCATTTTTGCATCTCATGGGCTGAAACATCGCCATATTGTCCGAAGGCGTCATAGTCTGAGGGCATCATCCTCATAGCTCGAAGACATCCTGCCATGGCTGGAGAATCTCTCGAAATTGCATATCATTATTTAAAGGCATCATAGTCCAGAGGAACCATCCCCATGGCCCGAGGACACCATTCCATGGCCGGCGAATCCCTTATCATACACTTCATGGCCCAGGACGTCATGGTCTAAGGACATCATCCTCATCGTCCGAAGGCAACCTTCATGGTCCAAAGGGAATTTGCATCATGTTTAAATTTTTGCAATAACCCATATATATTCGTGTGCATCATGTTTTAAGTTTTGCAGGTAACTCGGAAGGTAACCATTCTACAAACATGAGCAATTCTCGCAACGGTTTCCATCCACAACGATCACATCCTTTGACTATCTCAAACGTAACTGATTATCAGCAATTGATTACCTTGTGTTCCATAATCGTTCAAATATCTGCCTCGTATATATGTAACATTCAATTCACATTCATGGCACCACCTAAAATTATCCGTTACCTACGACACTATCCTACCCAAAAGATACTTTTTCAAAACATATGACCACTCTTATAACAACTCCATCAGTTTCATTCGCCGTTGGATCTAAAACTACACACGGCCCGATTCCCGTAACACCAAGGATATGTAGGCAACTCAAGAACTAGGGTTAGACCCCCATTGTTTTCAAAATACATCATTCCTCACTCACCTCAGACAAAATTGGTCATCATTTTCTTTACCGGATAACTCTTACATCATTCCCGGGTAAAAAGGGGTAGTTGTTGATACCCAATTTTGTCCTCATATTTTTTAGATAGTATATATACTTTAAAAATATTATTTTACATCATTACTTAATTTACAAGAATTATACAAGTATTTTCAATAATTTTTCCTAATTTTTAAAACTTTAAAATTGATTTTCTTGCATTTAAATTACTTGAATATGTATTAATTACCCCCATTAAATTATTTTGTTATGATTTAATCATCCAAATCTATTATTTTCATCCACATATATATTTCATAATATCTTTACTTCATTTCATATGATTATATTGGTATTTGTAAGCTATTTACATAATTTTGCAATAATAGCCTATATACTATGCATAATTACAATCATTACATTATTCATGCTAAAATAGCATTTTTTATATTTTGTAATATTAGGTTATTATTTTCAAATCATTTTATTGCATAAGCAGTATTTTATTAATTATTAATTATTTTATTTAAATAATTTTGTGTATTTAATTTGTAGCCCAAATGTGGGGCTAATTTTGGACACAACAGACCCAAATCACTGGCCCAGAGATCCCCAAGCCTTAGCCCAACCTCCTTTGGCCCAAACCAAACGACCCCTCTACCAAACCCGGTCGGGACCCGTTAAAATGACCCGCTCCGTTTTCTTCAAATCCTTGTCGTTGATCTTGAGAGATCAACGACCTACAATCACCCCTCTGCTTTAAACTAACCAAACCCATCCGAAACCCTACTATTTCTCTAAGACTACCCCCTAAATCCTCTCTTCTCCTCTCCTCTCAAACCCTAAGTATAAGGCCCCAAAAAGATTTCGCTAAGTAATTTAAGGTTCAGTGGTGCCAAGGTAGGCTAATTTATTATATTTTCGGACTTTTTAGGTTGAACAGTGTGTTGGGGAGTTGAATCGTTTCGACCTCGCGAAGCCAGGTCTATAACACATTAGACCGTGATATATACCTCGCGAGGCCAGGTCTGTAGCGCGCTAGACCGTGCTATAGAGCTCGTGGCGCAAGGTCTATAGCGTGCTAGACCGTGATACAGAGCTTTCAAAGCCTGGTCTGTAGCCTGTTTCGGATTTCGGAGGGTCCATTTTTCTATCCTTATAACCTGACCCTATCTCAATAAATAGACGTAAGGGACCATTTTTGAAGGAAATATCAGATATTTTTAGAGAGAGGAAGTGCCCTGGAGTGAGAGGAGAAATCCCTAAGCTAATTGTTCATCAAAATCTTGCTCAAGTCTTGAAATTCAACAAGAAACCTCACAAGTTCTTCATCTAAGAGGTAAGGTTCCATACCCTAGTTTTCAATTTCGAATTTGGGTAGAAGATGGTTGATTGGGAGTATGATTCTTAGGCGTAAGAGTATTATTTATACATGCATGTACCAATAAGGTTTGTGGGAAGATTGTTGAGCTCAAATAAGTAAAGATTGGGTTGTGGAATGAAGAAAATCTTGTAGAAGAACCTTGTAGTAAAATTTGCACACCTAGTATTTGATAAAATGCTCAAATGAGCTGAAACCATGAATATCTTCCTAATTTGTGTTCAATTTTGTTATGTCTCAAAATAGATTGGGATTGCTAGGATTTTCGGAATGTTGTAGTAATTTAAGGAAAGCTCAAAGTGAGGTATGTTGGCTAAACTTCTCTCTTATAATCGAATTTCATAATGTTCCCATAAGTTTCAAGTATGGTTGGCTCAAGTTCCTTATTCCCATATTCTGAGTTATTCCCAATGACTTCGATGGTTCCGAGTAAGCAAAGTGTCAAGGGTTATGTATTCAAAATATATTCCGAAAGTTCCTATCACATTATGTTATACTTCAGGAATGTGCTCAAGTACGATTTATGTGTTAAAGCGTTATAACTTCAAATCATATTTCAAATTAAAGTCCATTATGCTTGACTTGGAAAGGATACCCAATGCGCCTAAAACTCTTATTGATCATATATATATATATATATACACTTAAAGCCTTGATTTAGAATGCTCTCACTGTTGATAATCTATGAAAATGTTTGGAAGTGAAA
This sequence comes from Nicotiana tomentosiformis, assembly GCF_000390325.3. Classification (NCBI taxonomy): domain Eukaryota; kingdom Viridiplantae; phylum Streptophyta; class Magnoliopsida; order Solanales; family Solanaceae; genus Nicotiana; species Nicotiana tomentosiformis. Next base: position 162,072,948 of record NC_090813.1, on the reverse strand, counting down.
TAACTGAATTGGGGATATAGAGTGTGGCCAACATGCCGAGAATGAAAGTTATACTTGTGGCTAGTGGTGCCAATGAAATAAGATGATGTGAGAAAGATTATGAAATGAGCTTTGATTCAACTGTTCCAAAATTATATCAAAAATAGAATTGCCTAAAAGCTTATGTACTCAAGTCATGCCCATATGTGGATGTTTTAACTAATGCTATGCTTTGTGAGTATTTTCAATGTGTTATGCGTTCTTACATATTCGTGAGTGGAAATTGTGTATTGCCCTTTTTGGGGAAAAGTATTTCAAGAATAAATGGTGTGTTACTTGTTTATGATTTTACCTTGCACATCGATTGCCAATCATTTTACTCCATTTCTTAGAAAGAAATCTATTGTGCTTAAATTCTTCATTTCTAATGAACTTAAAGTTGTGATTTCTGGAATATTATATATGTTAATATTTATGATGATGATGATACATGATAGGAAAGAAATGAAAGTGTGGAGTATGAAATACGGCCACCGTGCCATGAATGATGAATCATATGTATGGCCAAGAGAGCCAATGAAATAATGATATTGTAAGTGGTTGAAAGTACCAATGAGGCTATATATGGTGTGAAAGGTTATGAGGTAAATGTACTTGTATTTCTGTTTCCTTTGTATGCAAAACAAATCATTTTTGGGAGTATAGTTAGTCACCGAGGAAGGTTGGGTCGTAAGGCCCACACTTAAAATAATACGTGCCGGTATAGGAGTGGATTGTGATTATTTCCCTTATTTTGGATGAGATTATTCCCCTTAATTGGGATGAGATTAAAAATATCTGTGAATTGGAAAGTCAACCCACACGGCATATGTGGGAAGGCGGCCTAGCTGATCGGGTGGAGATCGGATGCCATGCTGCGCACATGGAGGTACTACTCTTTGTAACACTTGTTTTTGCATCACATGTCGAGCCACATTGTTCATGGGGAGATGGCCTAGCCGATCAGGCGTGATTGGACTCCGTGCGACAAACACGATGGTATATCGGTGCTAATGATCTCCCAACCAAAAATATATATTATTTTCGTATTTTGAAAATTATTATGTTTTAACTGGCCATTTGGATATTGTTGATTGTGACTTGTTGTTTCTATGGTTTTACCTTTCTTATATAGGCATTCTATTTTGAAAGAGAACATTTAGCTTTACATACTAGTACTATTCCATATGTACTAACGTCCCTTTTGTCGGGGGCGTTGCATCTTCAATGGATGCAGGTGATTCATCAGCGGACAACTTTAGTCCTCGTTAGCAGTTACTCCTTATTCAACAGGTTTTGGTGAGCCCTACTCTATTCCGGACCTGATATCATTTGATGTTGTACTTTGTGTTTTGAGGTATAGATTGGGCCTTGTTATCGGCATTTCCATATTACTCTTATGCTGTACTTAGAGGCTCCATAGGCAGGTTGTGGGTGGTGTTTGATGTGGGCAATTGAACTAGAAATATTGGTATTTGGCAAACATGTTTTTCATAATATCTATAAACTTGTAATATTTTGGAAATTATTTATGAATCTGCTAATGGAAATGAAATGGGAGTTGTTAATAAAATCTTTTCAGTGTTTGATTAATGGAGTACATCTCCTCTTTATTCATAGATGAGTTTGGATAGAAGGAAATCTAATAGGCATGCTCGACCAGGTTCACTCGGTTGAGCACCGGTCGCGGTCCCTGAGTTTGGGGCGTGACAAGCTTGGTATCAGAGCCTAATGTTTTAAAGTGTCCTAGGATGTCTCAGAGCCATGTATAGTAGAGTACTTCTTATCGATGTGTTATCGACCACATCTATAATTATGAGGCTACATGGGCATTTAGGAATATCACCTTTCTATGGTATTCCAGATCGTGCAGTAAAGCTCAAAATAAGAAGTTAATTTCCTCATCATGTCTCATTTTCCAGATGAGTAACCCACGAGTTCGAGGCAACGAGGAGGAAATGAAAGAACTAGTTACTAGGGAAAGTGTCCTTGTTCCTATTAATGTCACTGCTCCACCAGATCCTGTGGTGAGGGCACCTAATAAATGAAAGAGGATTGTCGGCTCCAATAAGCCGGATTGTTTTATTTGTAAGAAGTACCACTTGGGTTTATGTTGGGTCACTCTTGAAATATGTTATGGCTATGGAAAGAGGGGGCACAAGAAGAACAAATTCCCTAGGTTGGGTACACCAAGCCTGGTCAGCCCGATATGCGGGCGGAAATGTTTTTTTGTCTTGTTGTGAGTATGCTCAGGAGCGTGTTAGAGGTGGTAGGCTTGGCGAATTCCAAAGGCCCACACAGCAAATCAGTACAGAGATTGTTACTCCCGACGTGAAGGCCCGGATGAAGGATAAGAGAGATTCTTATGATTTATGCAAAAAGGGTAAATATCATGTCAGTGGGGCGAGTTAGTTTAACGGACCTCATCCTTGTCGTGAGAAGTATAGGCGATGTCATTCGGGGGTATGTCACTATGGTACCAAAGTATGTTATGGATATGGAGTGGAGGGGCATCAATTAAGGTACTGCCCTGTCAATCTAAAATCACCAAGTAAGTCACTCCTTGCTACCTCATTGTGAACACCACATTATTTTCCTTGTTGTATATGTACATCCATATTGAAGAGGCTTACATAAATATGGTCTTAACCAAAATGTTAAATCACGAAACATTGCATGTGTCGCGCCCCATTTTCTCGCAAAATTGGGTTTCGATGTTGACAACTCTTTTAGAAGGAAGGAAGGGTTATTAAAAGAGAATCGCCACCTAACGGATTAAGGTGCGTTAGGTCACCTATTGCAAATGACTCGGGTTTACTAGTTTGCGTCACCAAAGATCAGGTAAGGGCTCAAATTACCTCGAGGAGAAGGTGTTAGGCACTCCTCGAGGTCCACAATGGTGGGTCCCGGCCGAACTCCAATCATGTGAATTAGTCTAAGAGAAAAGAAACAATTGACAAATGAAATAAACGCTTTATTTTAAAACAGAAATGGGGGTCGTAAGTTTTTTAGCCAAAAGGAACACCCCGTGAAACATAAATAATACTTCGTAACTCCCTCAATATGGGGTGTTACTCATATTATTCAGCGGGCACAGACTATCATCTCCTGCTACCCGATTACTATCTTTAAGTTGTTTACCTAAAGCGCTCTAGTACATTCTAAGATGTACTCTATGCGTGCACTACCCGTCCCATGCCTAGGTTCCAGGAGGCATTTGGACCTCTATTTTAGGGTGGTTCTAGACCTTAAGTTAGGTTGCTCAAAAGGAGAAAACTAGGCGACATACAAAAATAGTTAGGACTTTCAAATAGAAACAATTATGGGCTCAAGTTAGCCTCCACATTTAGACATCAAATGCATGCCAAGCTGATTAGCATTGATAATTGCAGATTTTAAGAAGTTAAGGTTGCAGAACCCTATAGGCAGGATCTCTATGTGACACTGAATTTAATGAGAAGACATTTTATACGTAAAAGCTTTTTCTCTTAATACAATTTCTAAAACCAACAAAATTGCCTACTGATTGTAGGTATAAGGGATTAAAACCTATAGGCATGATGTTTAGGTGATTCACGCAGTAACTAACAATGGTGATCACAGGAATATGTTCAGAATTGCTTAATCGAGTCCTATAGGCATGATTTCTAGAATGGTAATTAACACAGTGTTGAAAACTCTTAAAGAAACGAACAGGGCGATAATTAAAACGGATTCAGACTCTATAGGCATGATTTCTAGGAATAAAACTGATTTTATATCCTATAGGCATGATTTCTATAATTAAAAAACTGATTTTAGATCCTATAGGCATGGCATCTAATTTGTAGATTAAACCATAGGTAAACATAATCCTATGCACACATTGAGATATTAATCATTCAATATCCTATAAGCATGGTTTCTAACATGTAAAAGCAGAACACATTTGAACCAAATAAAGAACCTATAGGCAGGATTTCTAACGCACATTTAAGCAAAGTAATGTACCTATAGGCAAGATTTCTACCCATTTCAATATAAGTGTAAGATAAAACCCCTTTCCCAATTTCACTAATACCCCAAAATATTATTACAAGAATTATTACAAATTAGAATGAATGGAATAAATTACAAAGTAGAATAACTATAGGGAGCCTACAGCAGGCCCAAAGATATACCCAGCCGAGCCAAGCCTTCATTCTCATGGCTCATAACAGCCCAAAATTACATCTTCATGGACATAAGGCAGCCATGAATTAAGTGATTCACCCAGTGGGCATAAAACAGAGTTGAGCATATAGAACCAAGACCCTACTGTGTCAGAGTTCCCAAGGGCTTCAAGAACCCAGGGCAGTGCTCACACTAGGGAGGTTAACAAAGATAATTCAGAGGAGAGACTACGGACCAAGTCCTAGTGTGTCAAAGTTCACAAGGGTCTCAAACGAACCCTGAGGAGTGCTCATACTAGGGAGGTCAAAAGACAGAACCTACGTAGCCTTGGCTTTCATCCGGCTAAGAATGGGATTCAAAGAGCTTAGGTGACAAGTGAAAGAAGGGACCAAAGTTGAGAAACAGGAATTGAGGGATTTAAATAGACACGACTAAATTGAGCAAACAAAGCAAACAGTTGAGTAAATCACAGAACTTTAAAAAAGGAAGCTGAATGTAAACTGAGAAATAGGTCCCCACACTTAGCGCAAAAGCACTCATATGCTGAAAAGAAGTTGAGAAAGAACATGTTTGCAGGATTGACAAAGATTGTTGTACACAGGTGCAAAACAGGTTAAAACATGGTTGAATTATGCTAAGTACACAACCTTGTATTATTACCAAGAAAACATGACAGCATTTTGATGAGTCAAATAATCATAGAAAGAGCAGGGCATCATGTTAGCACAGGGGTAAGATTACAATCACAACTTAAGACACATATACAAAACTATTACTACAGAGTAGAAGGTAAAATCATGTCAAGTAGCAGATATAGGCATTCAAGCTTTGTCATAGTGGTCTAATTAGCTAAAGATGATCCGATTATAACAAAGGTTTAGCCTAACATTGCAAAGTAACAATTCAAACATGATGAGACAATTGTTCCAAATCACAAGCAAACACCAGATGGGTATGGGGTCGAGTGATCATGTTGAGTGACACAATAGCAGAGAGGCAGATTATGACTAACAATGAAGGTCTTAATACAGGCGAACACAAATGTGAGGCATCCACTACAGGGATTCAGGAGAAAGTAAGTAAACATGTTCATGAGCATTCAGGAGTCAATTCACTAACTGAATAAAACTTAAGAAGGTCCAGAATAATCAGGCTAGGAGTAGATAACTTCAGAACTGGTAGCATTAAGAGCAGTTAAATGCTAAAGAGACTAAAAGCATATAAAGTTGACAGAACGATGCCTAAACATAACTCAGAAGCATATTGAACCATGGATTCAGAAGTAAGAACACATACAAGTCAGAGACACGTAAGGAAGAAATTGCAAAAGTGAAGTGACTTACCAGTTAAGCGAAAATGCATAAAATAACAGAAGTCCACAATATTTTGAATAGCAAGATCTCAGAACTAAATGGCCTTGGATTTCAGCCGGCCAAAATCAGAATATAGAATGCAATATCAGAGTAAAGCTTTAGATCTAGTGAGGCTATAGTGAAAAAAAAGTGTCCTCTAAAGGGAATGGGGGAAGGGTTTATATAGTGTAGAAATCGAACACATAAACATGGAAAAAAAATTATTCAGATGCAAACAAGATAGAAAGAAAATATTCCGAAATCAATTAGAAGCGATTTTAGAGAATAAATTAGAGATTTAGTAAATCAACAGGGAAACACACAAATAATACCAAAAATACCAAAATCGTTCAGAGTCATATGTAAGGAAAGAATAAAGTAAAAAATAAGGAAAGATAAGGAAAAAGAGTAGTCAAACGCAGAAAAAGGAAAAATATCAAGTAAGAATCGATAAGAAACAAAAGGAAATTCAAACCCTAGTTGGCAGAAGTCGAAGATTGGCCGAAATCTCGGCTAATCGGACCCATATAGCCATGGTTGTGAAGCATATGGATGATATACATGTACATATTCAAGTAGTCAAGAGGAAATGGTCTAAATCTGAGGTGTAGTACTTGCCATGTTTAGGCAAGTACTAGGAGGTAACATAGAATCGTAGGAGATGGTGGTATAATACACAAAAGGTAAGAAAATTATGGAAAAATACATGATTGAGGCAAATTCAGAGAGGTTTTTTGAGAGGCGACGAGTTAGGATTTTCAGAGAGGAGAGAATAGAGAGGCGGCGGGTTTGGAGGGAATGGGGTTAGGGTTGAGTGATATAAGGAAAAGGGGGAGTCGTTTGTGAGCCGTTGATCATTTGAGAAGGGGTTGGGCCGGGTTTGGACTGGGTTGGGTCGTTTAGGATTGGGCTGGGGTTATTGTGCCAAGGTCTGGGTAGCCAGGTCCGAAATTAGGAGGAATTTAGGGCTAGATTTTAAATACCTAATTTTAATCAAATAAATAATTTATAAAAGTAATAAATAAATAACAAAAATATCATTTGTGTATGCAAATGATTAAAAACAATTATTTAACATGCAAAACAATTATTTAACATGCAAATATCATTATATGTACATATAGGCTATTATTGCAAAATATGCAATTTAGACCTGAAAAATGCAAATATAATTATACGAAATGCAATGAAAATATTTAAAACCTCATATTGGTATAAATGATAAGTTTAGATGAATAAATCATCATAAAAATAATTAGGAGGGTAATTATTGGATATTTATATAATACAATACAAAAATAAATTGATTTAAAGTCTTTAAAAATCATGGAAAATTATGAAAAATACTTGTGTATGCTTGTAAATCGAATGATGATGCATATGCACTATTTTTAAAGTATATATATATATTTGGAAAAATATGAGGGAAAAATTGGGTATCAACAGCATGTACCTACTCTTTGAACCAGACGCAGCATTCGTGAAGCCTCTTGATCATAATTCTCTTATTTACGACCTCTTGTGGAATTGAGTTCAATAATTATGTCCTTGAATTGAGTTATAACTCTAGGATTAATACTTCTCACTAGCTTTCCTAAATTCTTAACAAGGGACTATACCTGATGAATTTCTTACAGAACCTTTTGATTCAAATGGATAGCATCTGCTCACTTGTGCTTATGCATGCACAGTCATAACTTTTACCTATGTGGTATCAAACCCAATATATAGGAGCCTAGTGTTGAGATCCTTCTTGAGCCATTCTTTTTCTCTCTGGTGTATATGGCTCCTATGATTTGAACAATCACTTTACTCCTTTGTGATTATTATCATGAATCCTTTTCACTGTCTAGTAACATGAGAGCATATCTCAGCACATATCATATGTGTACCTGTCAGTTGAAAGGGGTCACTTGTCCCCATAAATATTTCTGGGAAATTTGAGATTTTCATGAATTCGTCACAGGAAGATCTTTTTGTTTGCACATCTCAGTATGACTTTCATGTCCACTTAGATCATTCCGCGGTAAGTAGATCACTTTGTTCCTAGTATTGTAGTCACCCATGAAGTGGCCTGGTATCGCAGCTTGAAAGTTATTATGGCGGAAATGTGTTTAGCTCATAGCAAGTGTTCATTCTCTCTAACCAATACATGATTTCACCCCAATATTAAGATGTCCTAGCTACATGGTTTCACTCGTGTGTGGTTGAAAGTTATATATCCTTACCGCAACATTTCCCTCCCAACCTCAGGCGGATGTTTAAGATTCTAGCACATATCATGAGCATATTGATTTGAAGGTAAATATCTTAACTTTATTAATCGAAATTGGTTTCTCTTGCATTGTTTAATGATATTAAGTCATTTTTGGTTAGATTTGAATCGTGCGAAGGCGAATTTTAAGGGAAAAGCCATTTTTGAGTGTTGATTTGCCTAGTTGAGGTAAGTATCTTGCCTAACTTTGTGTAGAGGAAACTACCCCTTAGGATTAGGTTTAATTGTACTATTTGAATTATGTGAAAGACGTGTATATGATGTGACGAGTGTGTACACAGGCTTATATGTAAAAATTGACTGATTTAGACTCTTAGGTTACTTATAAGCATTTAATTAAAGTTTTTAATAATTGTTCTATCTTTCGTTGTCAAGTTTATTCTTACATGCTTTACTTGAAGTTGTTAATACATGTTCTATTTTCCATTTGTCCAGCTTACTCTTATATGCATTTAGTAGTAGTTGTTGTTACCTGCTATCTCTTCCATTGTTGAGTTTTTCTCATGCATTTAGTAGTAGTTGCTATTTCATGCTATCTCTTTTATTGTTGAGTTTATGTTATGCATTTGAATTGAAGTTGCCATTTCATGGAAATAATTTTCATTTTTGAGTGTATTGAAGTTGAAGTTATTGAGAGCTATTAACAAGTTTTGTGGTTGAAGATGTCGATTATTGGAATATCTTCCCCTTTTGAGTTATTTCCCGTTTAGTTTGTTATTATTGAGATTCTTGTACACATTGTAGTTGCGTTATGGGTTGTGTTGTGGTGATATTGATATTGTTGTTTTGGCAATAATGTGGCATATGGGCACACGTGGGGCGAGTTGATTATTATGTGGTGATGTGATGCGCATGCGGTGATGTAAGGATGGTGATATTGATGCGCATGCAGCGAGATAAGGTCAGATTTATGCGCGTGTTGCTAGTAAGGGAATTACTTGAAGCCACGCAGCAAGATAAGGGGTTAAAACGCGTGAAGCTATCTCAGAAAAAATATTTTTAAAATAAATACAATGCTCATGCGGCGGTATAAGGAAGATTGTAATTGTGAATTGTGAAATGTGAATATGAGTTATGGTACCTCGGTGTGATTCTTGTTGTACATTCTATGTTGGAACGACATGTTGATTCTAACGGCTATTGATGTCCCTTTATTTATTTCACTTGTATTTTGACTATATTCGATCGTTTGTTGATTTTATTATATGTTCACTCTTTGTTGTCGTTTATTTCTTTTACTTCCGTTGTTAACTTTATATCGATAATCTGTTTCATTGGCTTCTATTGCTTTTATTTTTTGTTATTAGATCATATCAATATTTTGTTCGAGTTTCTATGTCTAGTAGGTGTCTTGACCTGACCTCATCACTATTTCACGGAGGTTAGGCTTGATACTTACTAGGTACCATTGTGGTGTATTCATGCTACGCTTGTACATATTTTTGTGCAAATTGGACACTAGTGAGTTGATTCGGACCTTTCGGAAACTTCAAGTATACCTGCTTGACGCTTGCAGGACTCGGAGTCACATTCTGCTATTGTCTTTACTACTGTTTATCTCCGCACCAATACAGTATTGTATTTAGGGATTCCTAGTGTACTTCTTTAGAGCTTATGACTCTGTACCACTGGTTTTGGGATTGTATGATTGTGGTGGCGCATTGGTTTTTTTATGATATTTATCAGTTTAAAATTAATATCTTAGTCGTTATATCGGCTAAATCCTCATCATGCGTTAGGCTTACCTAGTTTTAGAGACTAGGTGCCATCACGATTCCTAAGGTGGGATTTTGGGGTCGTGACATTCAGGGAGGTTAGTCTTTGATACTTATTGGGTACTCATTGTTGTGTATTTTCATACTATTCTTCTGGATATTTTTGTGTAGATCCAGGTGTTGGAGGCAGTAGACCTAGCGAGTGGGTGCTTACACTAGTGGAGAGGAATCAAGGTACAGCTGCATGACCGTCGTAGTGCCTTGGAGTGCCATTCTTTCATTGATACTATTATTTTTCATATCCAAACAGTATTGTATTTTGAGATATCCTTATGTACTCAGTTAGAGCTCATAACTCTGTACTACTTAGTTTTGGGGAGATGTATTGGGTATTGCCAGTTTAGCTGGTGTTAACTCTATTTCTGCTTTTATACTAAATTTTGTCTTATTATATCATATTTTTCTAATTTAATATTGTTACTAGGTGTTATCACGACCCCTATGCTGAGATTTAGGTCGTGACAAGTTGGTATCAAAGCTCTAGGTTCATTGGTTCTACGAGTCATGAGCAAGTTTAATAGAGTCTCGCGGATAGGGTATGGAGACGTCTGTACTTATCTTCGAGAGGCTACTAAACTGTTAGGAAATATCACCTTCTTTCATTTTGTATTGTGTCGATTTGTTATTTCAAAGTTTGCATTCTTACTTTTCTATTCTCTCACAGATATAAGGATACATTCTACCGGATCAGCTGAGCAAACACTAGCGCCCCCAATTAGAGTCGCAAAAGGTTGGGGATAAGGTAGAGGTTGAGTAGGGATATGTGCCGCAACTAGAGAACCTACTTGAGTAGAAGAAGTGGAGCCACCATTAGCTCCAGTTGAGGAGCAAGGGACTAACCATGTTGAGCAAGTGGGACCCTCTCGGGCACCGAAGGGGCCTATTGCTACACTAGGGCTCCACGAGACCTTGACATACTTCATGAGTATGTTTGGGAGTTTGACCCAGGTAGGGTTGATTCTGATTGCACCATCTACTTCACCGAGTGGGGGAAGAGCTCAAACATTTTTCGCTCGTACACCAAAGCAGTCGGCTTATGCTTATCACATACTAGGTGCTTCACCGGTGAACCCAATAGTTGTAGTTGAGACCGAGGCAGGGCCAATTGTGTCGGCTAAGGAGTAGAAGAGTTTGGAGAGGTTTCAGAAATTTCATCCTCCCCAGTTCAGTAGAGGGGCTTCTGAGGATGCACAAGGTTTGTTGGATTAGTGTCATCGCATTCTGCATACCATAGGCTTGCTAGAGTCGAGCGGGGTTGACCTTACTATTTTTCAGTTGATGGGGCCGACATACAAATGATGGCCGACTTATGAAGCGAGTAGGCTAGCTGTCGCAGGGCCACTTACATGGTCCAAGTTCTCCGATTGTTTCCTAAGGGAGTTTATTCCACATACCCGTAAGGACGAGTTGCACAACGAGTTTGAGGATTTGCGCCGGGGAATATGACTATGTCCGAGTATGCTATGAGGTTTACAGAGTTATCTCGTCATGCACCTTCCTTGGTTTTCACTAATTGAGAGAGAGTCCGTAGATTTATTGAGATACTTGCCAACAGTGTCAAATTTGGGATGGCACGAGTGATGGAGACAGAGACCGCATTTCATCAAGTTGTGGTGATTACTAAGAGGTTAGAGCATATCCGCGGGCAGGATAGGGAGGATAAGGAGGCTAAGAAGCTTTGTGGTCCTGGAGGATTTAGTGGTTTCTACTCTATATCTCAGAGCCATCATGGCAGAGGCTTTGTTTGTCGACCAGTTCAGTCCGCACTTTAGGTTTCCCATAGTGCTCTAACTAGCCATAGATCTCAGAGCACTCATATCGGATAACCATCTTTCAGTGCACCATATGCACGGAGTCCTACAATGGTTATTCCAGTCGTTCGAGGCAAAGTCAATGCCAGCAGCCACGCCTACAGAGAGGTTGTTTTGAGTGTGGTGACACTTGGAACATTGTGAGGGATTGTCTTAGACTTCGGATGAGTGGACCTTAGCAGGGTACTCAGGCTATGGTTCCCACTCTAGTTGCTACTCTACCTGCACAGCCAGCTAGAGGTAGAGGACAGGTGGGTAGAGGTCATCCTAGAAAAGGGAGGCCAGACTCATTGTTATTCTTTCCCTAGTAGGACTAAGGCAGTTGCATCAAGTGCAGTCATTACAAGTATTATTTCAGTTTGACATGGAGATGCATTGGGTTTATTTGATCTGGGTTCTACTTATTCGTATGTTCCATCCTACTTTGCTTCATATTTGGATAAGTCTCATGAGTCTCAACTCTTGTTTATGTGTCTACACCTATTGGGTATTCTATTATAGTGGACGATATATATCATTCTTGTTTAGTCGCTATTGGGGATATGCCACTAGGGTTGATCTTCTATTTCTTAATATGGTGGATTTTAATGTGATTTTGAGTAAGGATTGGTTATCTCTGTACCATGCTATTCTGGATTGTCATGCTAAGACTGTGACGTTGGCTATGCTGGGGTTGCCAAGGTTGGAATGGAGAGGTTCTTTAGGGCATGTCCCTAGTAGAGCAGTTTCCTTCTTGAAGGCTCAACCGATGGTTGGGAAGGTGTTCTTAGCGTACTTAGCCTTTGTTAGACATGCGAGTGCTGATGCTCCCACAATTAATTTAGTCCTCGTGGTGAGGGAGTTTCCATATGTGTTCCCTACGGACCTAGCGGGCATGCCACTTGATAGGGATATTGCTTTTTGGTATTGACTTGGCACCTGACACTCATCCCATATCTATCCCACTGTATCGGATGGCTCCAGAAGAGTTAAAGGAATTAAACAAACAATTATAGGAATTGCTAGATAAAGGTTTCATCAGGCCAAATGTGTCGCCTTGCAGTGCGCCGATTCTATTTTAAAGAAGAAAGATGGTTCCATGAGAATGTGCATTGATTACAAGCAATTGAACAAGGTTACCATCAAGAACAAGTATCCATTGTCGCGTATTGATGATATTGGATCAGCTTCAGGGTGCTAGGGTGTTATCAATGATTGACTTGAGAACGGGGTACAATCAGTTGAAGATCAGGGCTTCAAACATTCCTAAGATGGCCTTCAGGACCCGTTATGGGCATTATGAGTTCTTGGTGATATTGTTTGGGCTGACTAATGACCCAACAACTTTCATACATTTGATAAGCAATGTGTTTCAACCTTATCTGGATTCCTTCATCATTGTGTTTATTGATGATATATCAGTGTATTCCCGTAATATAGAGTAGCACGAGTAGTATTTGAGGATTATACTTCAGACTCTGAGGGAGAACAAGTTGTTTGCTAAGTTCGCCAAAGTGTGAGTTTTGGTTGGACTTGGTGACATTCTTGGGTCACGTGGTGTCTAGTAAGGGGATTAAAGTGGATCCGAAGACGATTGAGGCAGTTTAGAGTTGGCCTAGACCTTCTACCGCCATAAAGATCCATAGTTTCCTAGGTTTGGCTAGTTACTATCGCTGCTTCATAGAGGGTTTCTCACCTATTGCAACTCAATTGACCAGTTTCACCCAAAAGGGTGCTCCTTTTAGATGGTCTGAAGAGTGTGAGGAAAGCTTTCAGAAGCTCAAAACGGCATTGACTACAGCCCCAGTGTTGGTTTTGCCTTCATGATTGGGTTCATATACAGTCTACTATGATTTTTCACAAGTTGGCATTTGGTGTATATTGATGCAGGATGGTAGGGTGATTGCCTATGCTTCGCGTCAGTATAAGCCCATGAGAAGAACTACCTAATGCATGATTTGGAGTTAGCAGCTATTGTACACATGCTCAAGATTGTACACAGCTAATGCATGTCTTGTGAAGTATATATGGATCATCGGAGTCTCCAACACCTGTTTAAACAAAAAGGATTTGAACTTGAGGCATCGTAGATGGTTGGATCTATTGAAGGACTATGATATCACCATTCTTTATCATTCGGGGAATATGGTGGCAGACGCCTTGAATAGGAAGGCGAAAAGTATGGGGAGTCTTGCTTTTATTCCAGTTGTAGAGAGGATTTTGTCTATGGATGTTCATGCTTTGGCCAATAGGTTTGTGAGATTCGATATTTTGGAGCCTAGTAGAGTCCTTATTTATGTTGTATCACAGTCGTCCTTGTTTGAGCGTATCAAGGCTCGTCAGTATAATGATCATTATTTGCTTGTCCTTAAGGACATGGTGCTGTGAGGTGGTACTAGGGACATGACTATTAGTGATGATGGTGCATTGTAGCTTCAGGGCCAGATTTGTGTTCCTAATGTGGATGGGTTGTAAGAGTTGATTCTTAAGGAGGCTCATTGTTCACAGTATTCCATTCATCCGGGTGATGCAAAGATGTATCATTATTTGAAGCACATTATTGGTGGCGGAGGATAAAGAAAGACATTATTGGATATGTTTCTCGGTGTTTGAATTGTCAATAGGTCAAGTATAAGCATCAAAGACCTGGTAGTTTGCTTAAGAGGTTAGATATACCATAGTGGAAGTGGGAGTGCATTACTATGGTCTTTGTGGTGGGGTTGCCTCGGACATTGAGGAGCTTTGACGCGATTTGAATCATTATGGACAGAACTGACCAAGTCCGCACATTTCATTCTAGTCATGACTTCCTACACTTCGGAGCAGTTGGATAAGATATACATCCGAGAGATTATCCGCCTGCATGGTGTACATATTTCTATCATCTTGGATCACGACACTGAGTTTACTTCGCATTTCTGGAGAGTTGTTCAGCATGAGTTGGGCATGCAGGTTGAGTTGACCACTGCATTTCACCCTCATACAAACAGGCAGTCCGAGCAGACCAATCACATATTAGAGGATATGTTGAGAGGATGCAATATTGATTTTGGAGGTCAGTGGGACCACTTTCTACCTTTAGTGGAGTTTTACTACAATAGCAGCTACCAGTAAAGTATCCAGATGGCTTTGTATGAGGCATTATATGGGAGGCGATGTCATTCTCTGGTGGGTTGGTTTGATCCTGGCGAGGCTAGGCTAGTGGACACAAATTTGGTTTGTGATGCTTTGGAGAAGATAAAATTAATTCAGGAGCGACTTTGCACAGTGCAGTCCAGGCAAAAGAGTTATGCTGATAGGAAGCCTCGTGATGTGGCATTCATGATGGGTGAAAAGATTCTATTGAGAATGTTTCCTATGAATGGTGCGATAAGATTCATAAAGAAGGGAAAGTTGATCCCTAGGTGTATTGGTTCTTTCGAGGTGTTAAAGAGAGTAGGTGAGGTGGCCTACAAACTTTCTTTGCCACCTAGCTTATCGGGAGTTCATCTAGTATTTCATGTTTCCATGCTTTGAAGGTACTATGAGGATCTATCACATGTGTTGGATTTCAGCTCGGTACAATTGGACAAGGATTTGGCTTATGTTGAGGAGCTGATGGCGATTTTGGATAGGTAAGTTTGAAAGTTGAGGTTGAAGGATATTGCAGCGGTGAAGGTTCAGTGGAGGGATCAACCGGTTGATGAGGTGACTTGGAAGACCGAGCACGATATGCGGAGCAGATATCTTCACCTTTGATGCTCGAGACCGAACATAATATCCCGATTATAATTCTAAAATTGTTCGAGGACGAACGTTTATTTAAGAGGGGGAGAATGTAATGACCCGGTCAGTCGTTTTATGTATTTGAGACTCGTCTCCCCATTTGATGTTCCTCGTGTGTTTAGTTCTTATTTTGTGACTTGCAGGGGTGGTTGGTTTGGTTTTGGGAAGGGTTTGGATTATATTGGAACACTTAGTTCCATGGTTGGAAGTTTAAGTTATAAGAGTTGATCAAGGTTTGAATTTCTTGTTAACAACCTCGGATCTATGTTTTGATGGTTTCAATAAGTTTATATGGTATTTTTGGACTTAGGCGTATGTCCGAAATTGGATTCAGAGGTTCCTGGGATGATTTCTCTCTTTTTGCTGAAAGTTAGCAATTTGTAGGTTTAATAATTTTATAAGTTTGATCATGAGTTGACTTTGTGGTTATCAGGGTCATACTTTTGTTCTGGGACTTAGAATGGATCTGTTTTTTCATTTAAAACTTGTGGGAAAAGTTTGGTCATTTTGAGTTGGTTTGGTAGGAATCGGACGCTTGGTTGTGAATATTGAAGTTCTTGAGTTTCAAACCTTTCATGTTGCATTTTGATGTTTGATTCGTGGTTTTGAATGTTATTTTGATGTTCTGATCTTGTGAACGAGTTCGTATGAGTTTTATGTACTTGTATGAATGTTTGGTGTGGAGCATGGGGGATTGGGTGAGTAGCGAATTGATTTCGAAGTGGTTAGGTGAGGCTTCAGAGTATTCCTGGTGCTGCAGACCTCGCAATTACGAGGGTCTGCTCGCATTTGTGAAGGGCCGCATTTGCAGTGTCTTCTCGTATTTGCGATGCAAGGCTACCTGGGTGGACCTTGCATTGTGCGATATTTGGTTGCAATTGCGACACTGGGAGGCAGCAGGGTTATTCGCAATTGCGAAGTATAGGGTTTGTGACATCTGCTAGGAAGGCTTAGTTCACATTTGCGATCGTTGTGTCACATTTGCGGAGGTCGCATTTGCGAACCTTTGGTTGCAAATGTGACATTTGTAGCTGGTTAATAGCTAAGTATTTCGGGACTTAGACCATTTTATCATATTGTTGAACCCTAGGCTTGGAGAAGGGAGATTGTTGACGAGGATTTTCACACAAAGCTATTGGGTAATGATTTTCATTCGATTTTGATATTTTATCTTGATTTCTTATTGATTTTTAGACCAAAATCATGAAATTTGAAAGGCAATTTTAGGGATTTTTGACTATATTTTGAAAAATAAAAATTTTGGATGTGGGAGTTTATTTGGACTCGGTTTTGAAAATAAATTACATATTGGACTCATGGGGTTATGCGTAGTCGGAATCAATCCTTCGACTCGAGTTTTGACTGTGTGAGCCCGTTGTTGACTTTTCGGAACTGGGTAAAGATTGGGCTTTATTGTTTGGATTTTATTCCTTTAGCATTATTTGATGTTATTGAGCCGTTTTAGCTAATTTGAGCTGGACGGGGGTGATTTTTAAAGGAAAGGCATTTTCGGAGTATTGAATTGGCTTGTTTGATGTAGGTATCTTGCCTAACATTGTGTGAGGGAATACCCCTTAGAATATGGCCTTAATTATTTATTAATGTTATGTGAAAAGCAATGTGTACATGAGGTGACGAGTGTGTATACAGGTGCTATGTGGCTTATGACCGATTAGAACTTGGGCAATTAATATGCCTTAATTTGAGAATGTGTTCTATAGAAAACATGGTTAATAACTTTGTGACTACATGAACATGATTGTTATAATCGATATAACTATAGTCATGCTTTATATGTTGAACACCCATTGGTATTTTTATTATTGTCATGCCCTTATGCACTTTGTTGATAAACTGTGACCTTATATCTTTGATGAAATTTGGCATTATTATTTTGTGATAATTACAGCACATGTGGACATGTTGGGCGGATTGTTTGGGTGTTGTCACTAGGTTATTGTCATGCGATTATGATTGATATTGCCAGGTGCGGAGTGATACAGACGGATATTATTATTGTGTCAGGTGTGGGGCGATACAGTTGGATATTATTATTGCGTCGGGTGCAGAGCGATATGGATGGATATTGTTATTGTGTCGGGTGCAGAGCAATACTATCATGACCCAGCCTAGGGTCGCGATAGATAATCGACACTAAGTGTTGATCATCACTAAAACTACTGATAATCTACTAATCATGAATATAAACAGATAAACTGAAAGCATAAGCATAGCTGATAAGAACTGTACAATCTGGAAATCCGACAAGGCTAACACAAGTTGACATATAAAAACATACTAATTGCACAAGTGTATATCTATAGGCCTCTAGGAGTGCTGAACTGAACAAATAATAGGCGGAACAGGGCCCCACCATACCCAAACTACATGACTTACACATACCAAAAGATAAATAACTCGGGGAGTAAGCGAAGTGACTCCAACAGTTGGTGGATGCCCTAGTGATGTGGCTCAAGCACTGATCTATCTATACATGCGCGACGAGAAATGTAGTGCCCCGGAAGGGACATGAGTATAATATGTACAAAGTATTTAGGGTGGAAAGAATATGTAAATCATACTAAAGTATGACTGTAAGCTGGAAATCTGAATATAAGCTGAAAGCTAAATAAGAGTCTGAACTAGCAACTGATCTCGAACTAAATCGAAGTTTAAGGTGAAATTGAACTACTATCAGAAATTGTACCTGTCTGGCGTTAAGGGCTATATCCCCCCAATCGGGTAAGTGTACATCTTAACTAGCCTCATGTATAATCATGCAATACAAACTGTACCTATATACTTGTACATAACATGCCTGACTGGTGTGATAGGTTATATCCCCTCAACAAGTAAATATATAATTAATAGGCCCAGCTGGTGTTATGGGCTCTCTCTCCCCAGCATAAAATCAATAGGCCTCTCTGGCGTTATGGGATATATCCCCCCCAGTATAATTAATATAAGCATGTATGAGGCATAACACATGTGGTAGCATCATATGGACTCAAGAGATCATGAAGGAAACCATAAACGAAATCACAAACGTAATCAAACGCTCATCGTCCATAAGTTGGACGGAGGATCCTATCCCCAGTTTAAAAAGCAACTGAGCATGTACATGAGATACTAAGGCTAATTAACTCATTAGAATCCCTCTAGAATAAATGTAGAACCAAGGAAATCAAAATTTGTCCAACTCTTCGAATTTTCAAACATTTCGGCAGAGTTTTCCTTAAAACTAGATTATCCCAAAAACAAAAAATAGCAAGCACCACAATATACACGGGAATGAATACCCGGACAATATGATAACATCAAACTAAAGGAGATCCAGTTATCTACAATAGTGTCAAACGATCGATAAAACGTAATTATGAACGTAATGTCGGCTCATAATGACTAACTTGTGACATGAAAGTCTAAATATGATTTAAGAATAATCTAAGAATAAACACATGATAATTAAGCTTATATAATCTTAAATGAATCTATTAGGATCATATGGGGTTTATGTATACATAAAAACATCAAAGGAATTAAATGGGCAATTCGCCCTTTTTGTTTTTGTTGTGTTTTGAAGTTCCAACCTAAACTAGTTTCTTCCATACTTCACATATGGAATTAAATACTATACAAGGATAGAATAAATGCTGAAATTTCCCTTGAACAACTCTTAAAAGATCAAGAATAAAGGTGACGAGGGCAAAATTCACACTTAAATATGCTCGCTAGTCGAATATAGTATAATATAATATCGTATCCACACGGATTGAAGTTAAACAGTATTATCATAGTTCGTAGCTAGATTGATATCCAAGATAATCAACAATTGAAAGTTTTTTTGAATAATACTAAAATTAGCTAAGAATCTAGAGCTAATTGACTAATGACAATCAATGCAATGAATAAGAAAGAAAGATATCAATGGGAGAAGACAAGGTTTTCATAGGATAAGTGTAAGATAACTGTCTGGGATTTAACCCTAGATTATTCACTTCTAATGTTCAAGTGAGTCTGTCGAATTCACTTGATTATTAGTTCAATTGTTTAGTAGAAACTCCTCTCTCGATTAAGTCCCAACCTCACCAGATGAACCAATTTAAGCTTTGTGAAGATATGCAAGAATGCATAGTGGATTGGTATTTAGGAGAACCTCTCTCAATTATCCTCCTAACTAGGTTTAATTAACAATTCAACTAGCCTCTTTCAATTACTAAGAAGAATTAATGAACTCAACCAACAATATAATGCAAAGATATCACAAGTTATGCCTCTCTCGATTACATGAACAACTGAATATAGATGCAACGATTAAATCATCCAAAAACACTTCAATACATAAAACTAGAATTATAATCCACAAATAAATATCAATACACCAAATCCATCAAACCCTAAAGAGAACTACTCCATAGACATGGAGTAATTCATCATAAATATGATTAAAAAGATAGGAAAACATAAATTTAATCCAAACTCGTGTCTTGAGTGAGGAAGGAATGATGAAATCCTTGTGCTTTGGCTCCTCCAGCTCTTCCTTAGCCTCCTTAGGTCGATTATGTGTCAAAAGTCCAAAAACTAACGTTTTTCCATATATTTATACTAAGTAGGGTCGGGCCCAGTTGAAACCACCTTCTCCTAGCCGAAATAGGATTTTAGCTCTGTAAAATTTGCACAGGCGCGCCGCATGGGGTGACGCGCCACGCGGGGTGCTAGTGGGGTTTATCAGGGAGCTTGCAATTCACATCCAGGTAGCAAACCACACTGATGCGGCGCACCACATGCCGCAGCAGTGCACTCTTCTTAGAGACTCGCTTTTTGCTTGCTTTTGGATATCTGAATGTGGTTCTCGACCCCCGAACACGATCCTGGCTTAATCCTTTGGGATTTTACTCAGACTTCAAAGCTCCAAATAGCTCAAATTATCTCCATAACATCTATATCACTCGAAATCACTCCTATGAGGCATAAAACACACAATAAGTACAAAACACTAGCGATTAAAGCTCAAACACAATTAAAGTGCAGTGAATTAAAGTGCAATAAGTGACTAAAACACGAGATTATAGCATACCATCAACACCCCACACTTAAACCATTGCTCTTCCTCGAGCAATCAAACTACTCTTTATATAAACACGACCTTTTTAAACAACTCTCCTAACTAATTATACCAAGATTATTTAAAATAGACTAAGCACAATACCGTAACATCCTCGCCTCAAGATTTGATTCAAAATTACCATGCATTATTTACAACCCGCTTACTTACTCTAACATAGAGGTCAACGACATTACCTTTTCTTCATGAATCAAGTGCCCTCACACAACAATAGAGAGTAGTTCCACACACAATAAAGTTTAAGAACAATTAGGAACTCAAGATAGAAAGAATTCACTCACTCTTAGAAACAACATTCATATGCCACAAAAGACGTACCATAGGCTTGCCCGTAGTGTACTACTCTACTAATTGAGCTCATTCGGTCAAAGATCAAGTAGGACTTTAATTGGTTGTAATGTAGGCTACAAGACGGGTAGGATACATTTAGATATAAGAGTGACTACACCTCCCTAAGTACTTTAATACATACACTTTAACATTCAAAACCCCACACTTATGTCAGACAATAACTTCACCTTCACATCAATATACACTAACTCCCTACTTCTTTAAGCATAATTACATCAAGAGACACCACTTATCAAGGAATATTTGCACACAATACAACTATTTTTTTTATTTTTCTTTTCTTATTCAAGTGGATCTTACTTTTTCAAAACCGTTCACCTTTCTCCTTATTTCAATAGCTCCACTCAAAATCCAAACCAACCACCCCACACTTTAACTTTTACAAAATTCATAACAAATTCAAGTGCTCATGAGAGGTACAAGTTTCAAATAGATAGTCAATTCAAACAAATGGGTAAGGCTTGTAATGTGGTTGCCAACGAAACAGGATTACAGGCTCAAAAGGGTTAACTAAGATACATAACAATTAGGTGGGTAACGACATATAACTGGCTCAACAAAGAAATACTTATATCACTTCCAAGACTGAACAAAACTACTTTTTCGCTTTGCAAACAGACGGGAAAAGTTCTAAACATCAAATGCAATGCACAGAATAACACAAAAACCTCACACACACACACACATGGCGCATAACTCACTCAGGATTGGACTCATTAAGACACTCTAGTTAAAGCAGTTAAGCAAAGTTAAGATCATACAATTTAAGGTACTTATATAAGAGTCAAAAACTTAGCCTAAGCGTCACTCTTTAAAGCACTCACTATTCTCAAGGCATAATAAAGTCAAGAGATATTGCTTCAATTCAAATCATAGCACAAGGTTTCCTACTTCTAACAAAAAATAAAAATTAACTACATCCGGTTCAAACAAAACCCTTGCAAAAGAACCGCGACGCAAAGAAAAACCAAGAGGGAATTAATACACTACCTAACAAAGGAAAATCTTTTTTGTCTTTTTTCTTCGACTTTAATCCCTCAAGAAACCTGTCAAATGATATCCATCATCAGGAAAAATCAAAAAAATTAAAATATTTATGTTTTTACAAATTTTTTTCTATCTCTACTACTACAACAAACAAACCAAAACTAAAACTAATATACATATAGCATACAATTATATCCCCCACCCCATACTTTAAGTTGTGGCACGTTCCCATGACACACAATTAAAAAGCATAAGGTAAAGGAAACTTCCCTGAACATCTAGTCAGGGTCAGAGTCAAAGTCAGGCTCAATTCCTCGTGTCTGAACTAGTGCACACATCCATGCAGATAACTTCTTCTCAGCCTTCTTGGGGTACACCCCACACTTATCTTTCTTAATCACTGCAGCCTTCTCTTTCACAGCCTTCACTTTCCACTCAACACTTGCAGCTGGCTTTTCCTTTTTCACCCACATTCCTACATCCATCTTGAAAGTCACACTCTCCTCACCCACTCTCAGTATGAGCTTTCTCTCGTGTATATCTAATGTCGCTTTACCCATTGCTAAGAATGGTCTTCCTAGGATTAGGGGTATCTCCTTGTTCTCCTCCATTTTTACCACTATGAAATCTACAGAAAATATGAACTTATCTACCCGAACTAAGACATCTTTCACTATCCCCTCGGGTGTTATAGTCATTTGGTCTGCCAGCTCCAAAGATATTGGCACCGACCTTATATCTCTAATCTCCTTCTCCAGTTTCATGTAAATAAATAGATGCATTAAATTAATTGAGGCACCAGAATCACATAAGGATTTATCAAAGTTAAGAGTGCCTAAAGAGCAAGGTATAGTAAAACTCCCTGGATCTCCACACTTTTGTGGGAGTTTATTTTGCAAGATTGCACTGCAATGCTCTGTGAGCTTGACCACTAAGGTCTCTTCTATCTTCCTCTTCTTTGTCAGGATCTCCTTCAAGAATTTGGCATAAGCTGGCATTTGTGAGAGCAATTCAATGAATGGTAAATTTACATTAACCTGTTTCAGCCAATCTAGAAATCTCTCAAACTGCTTATCCAGCTTTTCTCTATATAGCTTTTGAGGGAAAGGTAGAGAAGGCATATGCTCGCTCTCAGTACGTTCCCCCCTTCTCAAAGTGTCCTCTTTCTTCTTTTTGTTAGCTCCCTTCTTGCCTTTCTTCTTCTTATCAATATCATTCTTTAGCTGCTCCCCACTTTCTTTTTCAGGTATCACATCTTTTTGGATTGGAGTGGGATCTTTCAACACTTGACCACTTCTTAAGGTCACAGCATTCACCGTTTCTTTGGGATTTCTCTCAGTATCAGCTAGGAGATTTCCTGGGATTCTCTCTGACAATACAGTTGTAATTTGTCCCACTTGTCTCTCCAAGTTTCGCAAACCTATGCCAAGTTCCTTGATGGCTTCTCCATGAGCGTCTGGCCTCTCATCTGTCTTGACAATGAAGGCTTTCATTATATCTTCTAAACTAGGTTGATTGAACTATTGAGGCTGAAACTGTAGCCTCGGCTGATTCATAATGGCGGGAGCTCGTTGTCCTTGAAATCTAGGGTTGTTTTGTTGACATGCAATTGCAGTACCCCCAGATGAACTCCATGAAAAACCAGGGTGCTTCTGACCCATTGCGTTGAAGTTATAATTTCCCACAGCATTTACTTCCTCAATTGAGGCTTGACACTCATGATTAGGGTGTCCTCTTCCACATATATCTCAGGCTACATGAGGCTCACTTTGTATCGAGGCTAAGGTCAGCTTCCGTATTTCTTTGTCCATAGAATCAAGTTGTACCTGCATATATGTATTAGCATCAACTTGGTGAACACTAATTGATTTTCTTCTTTCCGCACTCTCAGAGGGCCACTGATTTGCATCTTCAGACAACTCATCTAGAATTGTGACTATCTCCTCTGGAGTCTTCTTTATCAACGGGCCTCCAGCTACATTGCTCAATTTTCTACGTGAGGCCGGTGTCAATCCATCCCAAAAATTCTAGAGTTCCTAAACAGGATAGTTCTATATGCTAGTGTGTTTCAAATAAGGAGAAAACAAGTTATGACTTAGTGAAAAGCGGAGTTTTACAACAAATAGCCTATGTACATACTCGTCACCTCACATACACGACGCTCACATATCAACAGTACTAAATATTAAGGGGAGTTCCCCCACGCAAGGTTAGGCAAGCCACTTACCTCGAACCAAGTTCAAACTAATCCGAAATCACGCTCTTGCCACAAGTATCCAACTCCGAGTGGCCCAAATCTAGCCAAATCAATTACATAACGTAAATATAGTTGCAAGAAACTAATATAGCTAATGACATCCAAGCTAAAGCAAGAAATTAGAAAAACGCCCAAAAAGCCTTCCCCAGGCCCACGTCTCGAAATCGGATAAAAGTTACCAAATAAAAATACCCATTCACTCACGAGCTCACTCGTACAAAAATCATCCAAAATCGACGCCTAATTCCCACTCAAAACTAAGATTTTTGGTTGGGGAAGTTTTCCCCCATTTCCCCAATTTCCTCACTCAAATTCCTTAATTTAATGAAGAAAACAACTATGGATTAATGACATATGATCAAAATAGGATTAGGATTCGTTACCCACTGATTCCTCTGAAAAACTCTCGAAACATCGCCTTCCTCCGAGCTCTCAATCAAATTTTGTGTTATGAAATTTCAGCCCTCGAATCTGCCCTTTTTTGCCCAGCGATTATTGCACCTGCGGGCCAAGGATCGCATCTACGGTTCCGCACCTTCGAAATGACCATCCCAGGTGCGGCTTTTCACTTAAGGTACCTCGTCTGCATCTACGATCAAGAGGTCGCACCTGCGGACCTTTTGTCCGCTTTTGCGGTCCTAGACCGCTCCTGCAGTTCCTTCACTCACACCTGCGGGCATCGCAGATGCGGAACACCCCTCGCACCTGCGATCCCAGACCTCCTTCCCATTTCCGCTTCTGCGGCTCCACACCTGCGGCCCAAAGTGCGCAGGTGCAGTGACACTAGATACAACAATATCAACAGTTTCTCCTAAGTCCAAATCAACCCATTAAGCACCCGAAACTCACCCGAGTCCCCCCGGACCTCAACCAAACATACTAACCAATCCTAAAACACCATACGAACTTAGTCAAGCCTTCAAATCACATCGAACAACATCACAACATGAAAAATACACGGATTCAAGCCTAAGGAACTTTGAAATTTCCCAAATCTACAACTGACGTCGAAACATATCAAATCTTGTCCGAATGACCTCAAAATTTACCCACAAGTCAAAAATGACACTACGAACCTACTTCCACTTTCGGAATTCCATTCTGGGTTTGATATCAAAATTTTCACTACCGGCCAAAATCACCAAAATTCTAACTTTTGCCAATTCAAGCCTAAATCTACTACGGACATCCAAAATACTATCCAGAAACGCCCCTAAGTCCAAAATCACCTAATGGAGCTAAGAGAGTCATAAAAAATTCAAATCTGAGGTCGTTACCCACAAGTCAACGTCCGGTGTACTTTTCCAACTTAAGCTTTCCAATAAGAGACTAAGTATCTCAATTCACTTCAAAACCAATATGAACCCTCTCGGCAACACAAAAATAGCAGAATAAGATACAGGGAAAACAATTAATAGGGGATCGGAGCTATAACTCTCAAAATGATCGGCCGGGTTGTTACATTTCTAATGTCGCAAATGCGACAATAAGTTCACAAATGCGAACAAGGAACACATCGCAAAAGCGACTATGATGAAGGCAAATGCGATCCAGCCTAGCCCAGGGCCCCATCGCAAAAGAGAATAATATGTTCGCAAATGTAAACCTGAAAGACTCAAGAAAACCTCGCAACTGCAATCTCTCACCTCGAAAATACGGACAAAGTCTCGCATTTGCGAGACCTGAGGCATATGTTCTAAAACTAGCAAAACTGAAAATCTTTCAAACACTCTGAAACGCGTCTAAACTCACCCGAGCCCTCGGACCTCCACACCAAACATCAATACAAGTCTAAAAGATTCATACGAACTCAGTCGCATGATCAAAACACCTAAATAACATCCGGAAGTCACGAATCGGACATCAAAATGCATGAAATTTATATTGAAACTCAAGAACTACTAAAAATACAACCACGCATCTGATTCCTATCAAATCAACTTGGAATGACATCAAACTTTGTAAACAAGTTCCAAATAACAAAAAGGACCTATTTCAATTCCCAAAAGCAAAATCTGAACCCGGTATTCATAAATTCAAACCAAAGTCAAACCTAAGGAATTTCTAAACCTTCAAATTGCCAACTCTTGGCAAAATAAGTCAAATCAACCTAGAAACATCTGAATTCAATTACGGGCATATGTCCAGGTCCAAAATCACTATACGAACATATCGGAGCCATCAAAATACCTCTCTAGAGTCTTTTTCACAAAAGTCAAAGCTCGGTCAATATTTCCAATTTAAGCTTCTAAAATAAGAATCTCTCATCCAGTTCAATCCTAAAACATCCAAAAATCGAATCCGACCATACACGCAAGTCATAATACACAATATGAAGTCACTTAAGACCTCGAACTACTGAACAGAATGCTAAAGCTTAAAATAACTGGTCGGGTCGTTACAAGTTAAATGTACAGAACTCTCCATATCAATAGTCATGGGCTTAGATGAAGGTGTAACAGAAGAAGATGGGACATCATAGACAACCGTTATGGACACATGTGGCTCCTCATACTTGAAAATCACTGTATCATATAAGCACGCTTCTTGTTCATTGGATATTTTGGTCCTTCGGGGAATACAAAACAAACGGTCCAATAGGTTTGGTCTTGACATCAAAGGTCCTTGGCTCCACTTTTGCATTCAACAAGTACTTAGTGATAGTACTAGGAAAAGCCAAAGAAGAGATTTGCTGATAATCAATCACTATAATATGGGTTGAGATAGAGCACCCATATTTATACAGAAACTTTCCATGATAGAAGCTATTACAACATGTCTTCTTCGAAAGCATAAGATTATGATTCAAAGATGGGTCAAGCCTGCAACAAACAAAAGTTTTTCATCTCTTTGCCTCGAAACTCAAAGTGTTTTATATATCTGCATTTCTTTAGCTACCTAAGAAGGGGAGGTGCTTGGTGCCAACATTTAGGCCACCCACAAATGTATTGCCTCTATTTCTTCCAGTTTGAGAAGTATTCAGTCGATTCTACACCATCAAACCTTAAATGTTCATTCATTGACTTCTGATCAAATTTCACTTTCAAAATCCTCACCTTAGTCGTTTTTGTTCCATTCACTATGTTACCAGTGTTGGTGCAAAATTCATGTACAAGATGTTTCTGAACGTCCAAAGGTGGTTCAGTGAAAGCCATCAACCCTTTTATTTCTACAAACTGCTCTCAAATCTCCAGATTATACTGTGCCAATCCTTTGTGTTGATGCTTCTTTCATAAGTAACAAACATTTCCTACCATACTCTTCTTGTAATCCTAGAAGGCTTTATAGCTTAAGAATATATCCTCTCATTTGAAGTTTTCTTTGATATACCTTGGTCATGTCCAATTCTAATTTCATGCACCATATCGTCCAAGACATCTTCAAGAGGCAATTTATCTTTCTTTTTTCTCAATGTATGCTCCATGAATTGAAGTTTGTGCGGCTTCAGAACCTTTCTCTTTATATTGGGACTCAGAATGGCCTTGAGATTGTGATTACTAAAAATCAATCTCTTCTGATTGTGCAACAGGATTCCCTTCAGAGGTTTCCCAATAAGGAGCATATGGGAGGACTAAGTGCGAGTCTGTCCCCTTCCCCTACCAACCTTCCATTTCTTGCCTATCAAGTTCCTGGGACCAGGGGCTCGTGAAGTATTTGGAGCCCCTTTACTTCTTTCTTTCTTTCTCACAGACTCACCTCGACTCTTAGAAACCTCACCCTTGCCTCTTGATCTTACCATTCTACTTGAGAAAGCACAAAGATACAATATAAAAGGAGGATCACATTGTTTGGCCATCAACTATGCTAAATACTTGGTTAGGAATTCAGAAAATATCTAGGGGATATGGGGCATCTCGGTCCACAATTAGAGTATTGTA
Organism: Nicotiana tomentosiformis; assembly: GCF_000390325.3. NCBI lineage: Eukaryota > Viridiplantae > Streptophyta > Magnoliopsida > Solanales > Solanaceae > Nicotiana > Nicotiana tomentosiformis. Next base: position 162,045,223 of record NC_090813.1, on the reverse strand, counting down.
GTCCGCAATTGGGGAAGTGCGACCACACTAGGGCCATTGCAGACTGCAATAGAGGTTTGCCATCAAAGATAATCATGCTCTATTATTTCAGTCAAAATTTCCCAAACTTCACATGATTCTGCATATGCCACCAAAGATAATCCAAAAAACAAGAAGCAAAAAGCAACAAATAGAAATTGATAAGAAAAAGAGAAGAAAGTGAACACATATCGTGAAAGTTGAGAGTTAAGTGCAAGTGTGTGAAATTTGGAAGTGTAGTGGTAATTTGCGTGCTTTGATGCCCAAGAGGTGATTAGAGAGCTATTAGGTTATTTTCAGATAATTGGAATAAAAGGAAAAAAGGACTTTGCCCTAGTTATTTTAATTGCACGGCGGGTCAGCTCAAAACCAAGCAGTGTGGCGACAATTGTGCAACGCGGTCCACACTCGGTTATCTATGGCCTTAATGGAAAATATATTTAACCTTGAATTTAATAACAACACTGGATCTCCGACCTTGAACTCCTCGTTCCAAATATACTGTCATGTAGATATCTCATCTTTTCCTTGTACAATGACAAACTTTCGTAAGCATGAAATGGGAATTCATCCAACTCATTCAAATATTCTACCCGCATGTTAGTGATAAGATCTCAATCAAGATTCAATTTCTTTAAAGCCCACATGGATTTTTGCTCCAACTCTACGGGGAACATCCTGATATGTATTTTGTAGGGCGTTCTATATGCCTATAGGACATCATCAAGCTTCTTAGACCAATCCGTCCAGTTAACATTAACCATTTTGGACAAGAAAGTCTTTATTTTCCGTTTTGACACTTCTACTTGCCCACTTGCTTGCGGATGATAATGAGTTATCACCTTGCAAGTGACATTATACTTTCCAAGAAAACTGTTAAAGGCCTTGATGCAAAAATGTGATCCTCCATAATATATGATTGTTCAGAGTCCCAAATCTCGTGAATATGTTCCTATTCAAGAAACCAACCACATTTCTAGCCTCATTGTTAGGTGAGGCCACAACTTCCACTCATTAGATACATAGTTTAGTGCCACCAATATATAAGTATCACCATAAGAACTCATGAATGGACCCATAAAATGAATACCCCAAATATCAAATATCTCAATCTCAAAGATAGTCGCGAGAGGCATTTTATGTTTCTTTGAAATATCATCGGCTTGAAAGTTCATCGGCTCTTTGGCATTCATCACATCTCTTTACCAACTCATTAACATCCTTATAAAGAGTAGGCTAATAGAATCCATAACTTAGGACTTTTGCTGCGATTCTTTGTCCACCAAGATGACCACCATAAGGCAAAGAATGATAAGCAACAAGAATATCTTTTTGCTCATCGTCCGATACACATCTCCTAATTATTCATCCATGTAAATCCAAAAAAGGTATCGCACATCCCAATAGTAATCCGTGCAATCTCTTTAACCTTCTTCCTTTGGTTGGAAGTAAACTCAATCAGGATATTACCACTAGCAATGTAATTAGCCAAATTCGCATATATGGTACTTCTCATGGATAATGCTATGCATTTCTCATCGTAAAAAGAGTCACTGGTCTCAAGGCCATCACATGGCCTCCCCTCCTCCTCCAAATGGGACAAGTGATCTGCCACTTGATTTTTACTACCCTTATTATCTTGTATATCAATATCAAACTCTTGAAATAGATGTACTCATCTCATCAGCCGGTCTTGGACTCATTTTTGCTTATAAGATACCGAAGTGCCGCATGATCCGTGCGCACAATTACCTTGGCACTATCAAATAAGGACAGAAATTTCCAATACCAAACACAATGGGAAGAAATTCCTTTTCTGTAACCATGTAATCTACTCGTGCACTACTCATGGTCTTACTAGCATAGTAGACCAGGTAAAAGATCTTGTTGACTCTTTACCCCCAAAATAGCCCCCACCGCAATATCACTAGCATCACACATGAGCTCAAATGAAAAGTTCCAATTTGGAGACATGATAACAAGAGTGGTGGTAAACTTTATCTTCAACTCTTCAAAAGCTTTCATACACTCATCATTGAAATTGAACTTCACATCTTTCTCAAGGAGCTTATACATGGGGTTCTCTAAAACAATCTTTGATGAATCTGCAGTATAAACCCGCATGGCCTAAGAAACTCTTCAAACCCTTCACCGAAGTTGGAGGTAGAAGCTTGGAGATCTCTTTTATTTTTGCTTTGTTAACTTCAATGCTATTCTTTGAGATTTTCTGCTCAAGGACTATGTCTTCTTCAACCACGAAATGTTACTTTTTCCAATTAAGCACCAAGTTTGTCTCCTCATATCTAGCCAATAATTTGTCCAAGTTTGCAAAAGAATCATCAAATAATTCTCTTACCACTAAGAAACCATCCATAAACCTCAAGGTAAATGTCTGTAAAGGTATCCATCATACACTATTGTAAAGTCGTCGGTGTACTACACAAACAAAGGGCATTCGCCTGAAGGCAAAGGTTCCATAGGGACAAGTGAAAGATGTATTTTCTTGATCTTTCGATGAAATACAGATTTTGTTGTATTCGGAATAGCTATCTATAAAGCAATTGAAAGCAGTCTGACCAATCTATCAAGCATTTGTTCCACGAATAGGAGGGAAAAAGTGATCCTTTCTTGTAACCTTGTTCTTTATGGTAATCCATACAAAATCTCCATCCAGTAACAATTGTTGTGGGGATTAACCCATTTTTATCATTGGTAATAACCATCACCCCCCCTTTCTTAGGCACATATTGAACTGATAACGTTCATGAGCTATCGGATATTGGGTATACAATCTCGACATCCAATCATTTAATAATCTCCTTGACTACCTCTTGCATTATCTCATTGAGCCTCTTTGATGTTCAACCAAGATCTCACACCATCCACCAATTTTATTTTGTGCCTGCAAAACATGAGACTTATACCCTAAAGGTTTGCCAAAGTCAACTCAATGGCTTTCTTCCTCTTTTGCAAGACCTGCAATGTAGAATCTACTTACACGTTAGTCAAACAAGATGAAAAAATAACCGATAAAGTAGAACAAGGGCCTAAAAACTCATACCGAAGGTGTGGTGGTAATGGCTTCAACTCTAAGGTAGGTGGTTCTTCGATTAAAGGCTTTGTAAGAGGAGTTTTCCTATTTTCAAGGTCCAAAGATAACTTTCTTGGTGTGTAGTTATGTGAACCCATCCCTAGCAGGGAGTTGACACATTCCATGAAACTCATCCATCACCTTATCATAAAATTAATCTAGATGGACTCCAATATATCATCCACGTTAATTGTAGTACTTGTGTCATCAATTATCACATTAGTCACCAAATCCAAAAATGACCAGACGTCATTGCTATTAGGTTGAGGCATGGACTTGCACATAGAAACACCACTTGTTCATTGTCATCGGAATGTGAACTCTTCGGTGTCAAACTCATAAAGGTCCTTTATCGTGGCAAGGAATGACATCCAAAGGATAATTGTGACTTCATAGACCACTTTGTAATCCATGATAACAAGACCGATGGAAAAATTAAACTTATCAACCCGAACTAACACATCTTCAATTACTTCTGATGATCTTTTTATAGTGCAGTTGGCCATCTATAACCTTATTGAAGTAGGTCTTAGTTTCCCAATCCACCAAGTTTTAAAAATTGAAAGAAGAATCAAGTTGATACTAGCCCCAAGATCACATAAAGTCTCAGAAAAATCTGAACTTCTAATAGTGCATGGAATGGTAAAAGCATCGGGATCCTCCAACTTGGGAGCCATAGAATGAACAATAGCACTAACTTGGTGATTGACCGTGATAGTTTTAAAAGTTCATCGACTGCTTCTTGGTCACAAGGCTTTTCATGAATTTGGCATAATCTGACATTTTCTCTAAAGCCTCTACCAATGGCACATTAATAGATAAACCCTTCGTTATTTGTATGAACTTTTTGAATTGGTTCTCACCATTTTGCTTAACAAGCCTTTGCGAATAATAAATGGAGGTTTTGACAAAGATGCCTTAGCCTTTTGTACTACCGATTTCGGTTTATCAATCACATATTTCCTAAATGGGTTTACTTCCTCTTGTGTCTCCTCAACGTCATCATGAATATCAATTCAAACATCATAACTTGCTAAGCATCATCTTGTGTAATCACCTCATATTGAATTTCATGTTCATCTTCCACAATTCTCTTTTTACTTTGCCTTTATGCATCTAACCTTTTTCACTCCTTCTAACAACCACCATAGCATGCTTCATGTTATTTTCACCTTTAGAATTTGTCACCGTATCACTTGGTAAAGCACTTTTATGCCTAGTGTTAAGATATTGTGAATTTTGTCCCATTTGGACTTCAAGATTCCGGATGGAAGTGGTACGAGAAGTAAGTTGGGCATCCTAATTTGTATTCTTATCCATCAATTGCTTGAACATGCTCTTAATTCAACCCATATCATTTCTTGAGGAACTTGAGCTTTGGGAGTGGTAAGGAGGCGGATTACTTGGTTGTTAGTACATAGGTGGTCTTTGAGAGCCCGAGCACTTAGTTGTTTCTCCCTTAATTGCCTTGGTTGTTGTTCCTCTAATTGCTTTGGTTGTTATTCCCCAAATTGCCTTGGTTGTTGTTGTGTCCCTAATTGCCTTGATTGTTAAATGTCTCTGTTGACCTTGGTTAGACCCTTAAAAATTATCTCTTTGCCCTTAATAATTATTCACAAATTAACTTCCTTATTTTGCTCTTAATAACGACCCTCTTGATTGTAGCCCCTATTATCTTGTAAATACATCTCATCCTGAGGTTGAAATCGATTGCCCTTGGCCCTTTGTTTTCTTTCCATGTCATGAATACCCTCCATTGCATGAACTTTTTCAGAGCTAGAGTTTTCTTGCAGTTTAGCTTTAGCAAATTGAGTCATAGTTGTAGTCAACTCGATAATAGTTTGACCATGATCTTGTATCTCCTTGTGTAGATATATCATATTAAGGTCCCCTTGAGACACATTTGCTCGGGACTGCCAAGCGGATGATATCTTCACCATCTGATCTAGTAATACACAAGCCTTTGAATAGGTGTAGTCATGAAGTTTCCGTCGGCTAATTGGTTCATCACACATTGACTAATTGAATTGATGCCACGATAGAAGGTTTATGGCAACATATTCTCGGTCATGTCATTTTTAAGACACTTATTCACCAGGGTTCTATATGCTCCCAGATCTCATGTATTGGCTCTTTCAGTTCTTGCTTGAAAGACAAAATCTCATTCCTCAATGTTGCCATATATTTGGGTGAAAAGAACTTCACGACAAATTGGCTGCCATCTCATCCTAAGTATGGATAGAGTAATGTGGTAAATATTCCAATCAATCCAAGGCTTTTCCCCTTAGAGAGAAAGAAACAACCTCAACCTCAAAGCATCTTCGGACAAATTTATTTTTTTACTTCCCTAACAAGCATCCACAAATTCCTTCAAGTGCTTGTAAGTATTTTGATGAAATGCCTCAGTGAAGTAGTTCTCAAGTAATATGATAATGAAATTTATGATTTAAAAATTGCAAGCCCAAATGAGAGGGGGGAGGGGACAATTGTACTTGCATATCCTTCATTCTACAAAGCATGAGGTTGCGTCGTTTGGGCTTGTGATAAAGTGGCTCTGGGACAACAAGGAAACCAAAAGGGAAAAGGCCAAAATAATAATGTGCCTCAACCGCCTACCCCTCCAAAGCGTCATACCCCTTCTTAGGCACACATTGAATCAGTGAAGTGCATGAGCTATTAGATATGGGTTATACCTTCCTGGAAACGACTCCAAATTGATAACTCGTAGAACACACCTAATTAAGAGATATGATACAGTCATATGCAATATAATTATCCAACTAAGAGTTGGGTCGAACCACAAGGAGTTTGTATGGGATTTAAGGTATATACCTAAGTGAGAGACTCAATATATCATAATTTAGCTTTCAAAGAAGTTTGGAGTAATTAAACTATTGATAATGCTAAGACTTATCTAAGAGACAATTTAACAAACCCCTACATAATTAAAAAAAAAAAAAGCCTAGGGTCATATTCATTACCTAGATATTTAACTAGATAGGTATAATCTACTAAACTTGGTTAGATGATTGAGAATATTATGATACACACTTTAATTTACCCACTAACTATTTCTCTACTAACAAGTAGTATAATTCAAATTGCTCTCTCGAGTCAATAGAATGTCATTAAGAATAGATGTTGTAGTATCCAAGTCAAGAGATTCATATTTCTAGTCTTCTATCTTTAATTAGGCCTAATCAAACTCTAAATTAGACTAATTCCTTGTTAGCCAATGACCAAACCTAACTCTTCTTTTTCAAGCAAGAATCAAGTTAAAATGGTATAAATTAATATTTGCAATCACCAATTCACAATTTAAGTATAAAATGGCTAAATAATAAGTAATCCAATCCTAAACAAGCTCAATATCAAATACCCATAAATGGCTAAATAATAACTAGGGTTGAAATACAATCCTAGTTATAAGTAAAAATAAAAGAGAGATAAAACGATCCTCTCCAAATTGTAGCTCAAAAGTTCTCAAAAATGAAAAAACTCTACAATCCCATGGTTGCTACAGTGAAAAGATACCCCAGGAATGCTAAAAGTGCTATTTATAGTTCCTCAAAATTTGTGATTAACATACCATTTGGAGTGCATTCCGGCCATAATTGATCAGTACGGTTCGTAATGCTAAGGTTTGTCTTCAATTGGTCTCCAAATATCTTCTAGATTGCTGTCTGCATTTGGTGTTGTGCGGTCCGCTATTGCAGTGTTGCAACCACAATAAGCTGGTCTTCACTTCTTCTGAGTTTTATCGATTCTCTGATACTATGAAGTCTTGTTGCGGATGTCATTGTCATTGTGGTCCGCAAACTTGTATTGTGGTCCATATTAAAAAGTAATGTTGGTGATTGATTTCCTTTGCATTCAGCTCCTTGAAATGCAGCTGCATTTGCTTAAGTGCACACTGCATATCATCATTGCAAATCGCAATGAGTTTTGCACTTCTCAACTGTTAGTTATTTGCCTTCAGTTTTTTTTTTCTTCAAGTTATTTCATCTCCCAGTCATTGCGTCATTCACAAAACTTGAAATCTAACACTTTCCGTTAGAAATGGGATTTAAATAATCACTTCTATCCTAAAACTTTAGTAAAAGAAAGTAACAAGCAGTTAAAATCCTCACTTATCACATCCTCAGACTAATGGACAAATTGAGGTGATAAACTGATGTTTAGAAACTTATTTGAGGTGCTTTTGTGTCGATTCTCTTGCTAACTGTTCACAATTCTAGCCATCATTCTTCCATATAGACTTCACCTTTTGAACTTCTCTATTGCTATCCACCTCTCTTCATCTTCCTTATCTTACTGGTGATTCTTCTATTGAATCTATTGAGAAAATTCTATTATTGAGAGATTTTAAACTACAAGTTTCCAAGTTTCATTTAGCTAGCGCTCAATGAATAATGCAAGATTAGGTTAATGCTCACAGATCTGACAGACAATTTGAAGTAGGAGATTGGGTCTATGTCAAGCTTCAGCCTTACGAATAATCTACCCTCTCTATTACTCCCCTATTATAAGCTGACTTTTAGATATTTTGGTCCTTGTCCTATAGTGGAGAGGGTTGGTGTAGTTGCTTACAAAATTTAGTTGCCTCTAGAAGTGCAAATTCATCCAACATTTTGTATTTTTCAGCTTAAGTTCTGCTATGATGTTCCCTCTGAGATTTGTTACCCTCTTGTGATTTATCTAGCCATTTCTTTATGTTCCTGTCCTAAGGTCGTATTAGCTTGCGGATTAATTAAGAAGGGTAACAAGGCTATTGCACAATGCTTAATTAAGTGGAAAGACTTTGATGCCTCTTATGCTACATGGGAATTGGCTTCGACCCTTAAAGTTAGATTTCCCCCTTTCACCTTTGAAACACATGACCCTTGAGAACATATGTGTAGCTCATCCGGGGAATATTAATACACTCATTTCAAATGTTGGGGCTACTGCTATTACGACCCAAATTCCACCACAGAACTCGTGATGGAACCTAGTCTCTAAGACTAGGTAAGTCGATCACTTAACAATATTAAATTAGAAAAATATAATATAATAAGACATAATTTAATATAAAAGCAAAAATAGAGTTAACACCAGCCAAAATGGCAATACCTAATACATCTCCCCAGAAGTAAGTAGTGTAGAGTCATGAGCTCTAATTGAGTATATAAGGATATCTCAAAATACAATACTATTCGGATATGAAAAATAATAGTATCAATAAAAGGATGGGACGCCAAGGGACTACAACTGTCATGCAACTCTCCCTTGAATTCTCTCGACCAGTGTAAGCAGTCACTCCCTAAGTCTACTACCTCCAACACCTGAATCTGCACCAAATATGTAGAAGTATAGTATGAGTACACCACAATCGGTATCTAGTAAGTATCAAGACCAACCTCGATGAAGTAGTGATGAGGTTCAAGTCATACAATACTCACTAGTCAAATAACATGTGCAATATATCAAAAACTGGCAAACAAATATATAACATAAAACAATATCAACAATCTCTTTAGAACATGTGATAACAACTCAATGAAAGTAAAGGTTCAGCTTGACAACACTTCATCAAATATAAACACAACCATAAGACACCTTGTACCCATATTTTTATCACAATAATAATATCCACCTGTATCGTTGTACACCCAATACAATAATAACATCCACCTGTATCTGTTACATCTCGTACTTTTGGGGTGTCGTATATTGTGTAAATGAATTTCTAAGCATGATTTAAATGAGTTTAAAGTAATAATATGACTATATATGATGTTGGATATAGAATATAAAGATTGGGAAATATCAGATTTAAGTTGCAGAAAAGCCGACTAAAGATTTACCTTGTAATAAAGCTTTTTGAGCAATTAATTTCGTGTGTTGTATGAGGTCTTTTGGGGACATATTATATACCAAATTGAATTTCTTGGAATTTAATTTCCAAATCTATTAACCGTTCATTCATACGATGTTTGGATAAAGAAATATGAGCGTCGGAAGAAGGGCAGGTGAAGCACACATGTGGTTGACTTTTCAACCTTATTATAAATAAAAGACTTAGTGTTATTTTTCCTCATTTTCCAGAAAATTCAAGTACAAGCAGAGCTTCCATAAATCTCCAAGAATTTCCTTAGGGTTTTTAATCAAGTCCATCATCCGCTACTCAAAATCAAGAAGAGAACACATCAACGAGATCCTTACGACATAGGCAAGACTTTGCCATCCTCCTTTCTCCTTATAACTCGAGTTTTGGAAAGAGCTTCGTGGTTAAGAAAGCTTGTAACCTCTGTATTTTAGCTATACAAATAAGGAAGGGCGTGGATCAAAGGTACAAGGTTTGAAAGCACGAATACAAGAGGTATGTAGGGTTTTCGTTTCGTTTTTAGCATGTTTTGGTTTAGCTATGTTCTAGCCTTTTGATGGAAGGCTATAATATCGTGTTTTAGTCGCTAATTGCACTCTAATTCACTGCACTTTAATTGTGTTTATCTTTAATCGTTAGTATTTTGTACTTATTGTGTGTTTTATGCCTTGTAGGAGTGATTCCAAGTGATGTAGATGTTATGGAGCTAATTTGGAGCTTTGAAGTCTGAGTAAAAGCCCAAAGAATTAAGCCGGAATTGCATTCAGGGGTCGAGAACCATATCTGGCTATCAAAAAGCAAGCAAAAGTGCACTGCAGCAGTGTGTGGGGTGGCGTGTGGTGCGCCGCAGCAGTGTGTTTCGCTGCCTGGATGTGAATTGCAAGCTCCCTGATAAACCCCACTAGCACCCCACATGGCGCGTCGCCCCATGCGGCGCGCCTATGCAGATTTTATAGAGCTAAAATCCTATTTTGGCTAGGAGAAGGTGGTTTCGTCTGGGCCCGACCTTACTTAGTATAAATACATGGAAAAATATTATTTTTTGGACTTTTGACACATAATCGACCTAAGGAGGCTAAGGAAGAGCTGGAGGCCAAAGCACAAGGATTTTATCATTCCTTCCTCACTCAAGACACGAGTTTGGATTAAATTTATGTTTTCCTATATTTTTATCATATTTGTGATGAATTACTCTGTGTCTATGGAGTAGTTCTCTTTAGGGTTTGATGGATTTGGTGTATTGATGTTTGTTTATAGATTATAACTCTATTTTTATGTATTGAAGCATTTTTGGATGATTTAATCATTGCATCTATATTCAGTTGTTCATGTAATCGAGAGAGGCATAACTTAGTGATATCTTTGCATTATATTATTGGTTGAGTTCATTAATTCTTCTTAGTAATCGAAAGAGGCTAGTTGAATTATTGATTAAACCTAGTTAGGAGGATAATCGAGAGAGGTTCTCCTAAAAACCAATCCACTACGCATTCTTGCATATCTTCACAGAGCTTAAATTGGTTCATCTCGTGAGGTTGAGACTTAGTCGAGAGAGGAGTTTCTACTAAACAATTGAACTAATAATCTAGTGAATTCGAGATATTCACTTGAACATTAGAAGTGAATAATCTAGAGTTAAATCCCAGACAATTATCTTACATCTATCCTATCAAAATCCTATCTTCTCCCATTGATATCTTTCTTTGCTTATTCATTGTTTCGATTGTCATTAGTCAATTAGATCTAGATTCTTAGTTAATTTTAGTATTAATCACAAAACTCTCATTTATTGATCATCTTGGATAGCAATCTATCTACGAACTATGATAATACTATTTAACTCCAATCCATGTGGATACGATATTATATTATACTATATTCGACTAGCGAGCATATTTAAGTGAGTGTTTTGCGTCAAATTTTGGTGTTGTTGTCGGGGATTGGCAATTAATAGTGTTTGAAATAGTTTGTAGTGCTAATTCAAGAATTTTTCTTTTTGTTTTATTTTATTTTTCTCTTTTTACGTTTGGTGTTCATTGACTGTGCGCAGGTTGCAGGTAAGATTGGTGCATGACTCGATCATATAGGAAAGAAGTGCTACTATACGAACTAGAAATCGAGAAGCAACTACGATATTTGAGGAAGGAATGAAATCTCCCCGAGAATATAGAGAAGGTTGGGCAATCCTCAACCAAAGAAATGATGGAAGGAGATGATGATAGTGTAGATTTGGATGCAAGAGAGGCAGCCCAATGACGAGAACAAGCTGCACGGTATGCTGAGGAAGCAATACTTAGAGATGCACATATTATCTATGAAGAGGAGAGGGGTCGGAGAATTGCTCAAAATCAACCCTTGGCGGTAGATCAGTTTTGAAATATAGCTCCCGTGGTAGGAAGATCACTTGGCGATTATGCTAGATCGGTCTACAACCAAGGATTATCAAGTGTTAGTCCACCTCCAGTTGCAGCTGTTTTGAAAATTATTTTTCCTGAAATACCTTCCCGCGTTTTAGCCCACCTTATCACACCGCGTGGCTTCAAGTAGTTTCCCAACAAGCAACACACGTATCAAGCCCAACTTATCTCACCGCATATATTTCAACCCCAAAACCTTATACCACCGTATGTGTATCAATATCAGAATGTATCACAAATTGCACCTCAAGTGCCCAATATAACAACTTGCCAAAGAAGTCAACAACAATGGTGTTTTCACAATAAACAGCCCATGGCTCAACCACAATATGCACAAGAGTCTCAACAATAACAACCGGAATTGAATAAATCAACAAGAATAGAATTTCACAACTTAACAACTTTGCCTCAATGTGAATCATGGCCTTTATAACTCAATACCAATTTTAACAACAAGATATTCCAAGAAATAACAATTTCAAGTAAGGAACTCAACAGTTACATAATGAATAAGTAATAGAGGAAACAATAATTTCAACTAGGCATGTAAAAGAAAATAACAAGTAAGAGGGTAAGACAAGTAAAGCATGTGAAGATAGACTAAAGATGATGAATATAACATATTATGGTAACTCAATTAAAGGCATGAAAAGAATCTACATAGTTAGAACCAGTAAAGTACCACATTTAGCATGTGTACACACGTGTCACCTTGCGTACACGGCTTCCACATATCACAATTAACACAATACAACACCAATCCTAAGGAAAAATTTCCCAACACAAAGTTAGGTAAGACATTTACCTCAAAACACGCTACTCAATCTACTAGTAAGTCTTTCCCTCAATTATCCAACTCCGAATGGCTCGAATCTAGGCAAAACAACTTCATACCATAAATATAAACTATAGGAAGCTATTATGAACAATAAAGTTACGATCTTTAAAGAGAAATAAAAAGACAACTCAAAAGGTCAACCCCGGGCTCGTGTCTCGGAACCCGACCAAAATTATAAAATCCGAACACCCATTCGATAATGAGTCCAGCCATATAAGAATTACTCAAATCTGACTTCAGATCGCCTTTCAAATCCTCAAAATTTTGTCTAAGAAGGTTTCACAATTTTTCTTCAAATTTCCAACTCAAATCAGTAATTAAATGATGAAAAATAACAATGAACTCGTGTAATATAGCCAAAACCGAGTTAGAATCTCTTACCCCGATGATTTTCTTGGATAACACTAGAAAATCGCCACAAATCGAGCGCCTTAAGTCCAAAAATTAAAATGAGATAAAATCCTTGAACTAATCCTTTTTTGCCCAGCGATCCTCGCTTCTGCGGGCATAAGGTCGCACTGGTTGACGGCCAATTTTGACTCTCCCCTTTCAAAAATAAATTAATTTATACTTAATAATTTATAATAAATATATTTAAAGTATTTTCTTGTAACAAATACCTATTCTTGCAAAATAATTTAAGTGATAGTTTTAAAATTAATCGCGTAGTCTTAACATTATGTAATTATAAATATATTTATTATTTTTATGATTATTAAGATAATTTTTATATATACATTACGTACGTTCTATAATTAATTTAATAAATCACATTTTAATTTCTAGTTAATTAGATTACTATGTGAAATTCGAAATTAGTTCTGCAATTTAGGAAGATAATGTATTTTTATAGCTAATTAATTAAAGTAACTAATAGTATATATAATAATTATAATTTTTACTACATTTGTTAAAAACTATTAAGTTTATCTAAATTAAATTCAAAAGGTGTTAAAAGACCAAAAGGCCACAATTGTAATTTTCGAATCAAAGGTAAAATGGCCATTTTTTAAATTATTCTTGGCCCAATTGAAAAGCCCAGTCCGAAATTAAACCCAACACAAACACACATATCTTCCCACCAAGGCAATCCAAGTCACTCTATTTGCACCAATCAACGTTTTCCACATCACCCATCTCTCACCCTCACATAAGAAACACAAATGATCTGAGCCATTGATCCATACCACCGACGGCCCACAATTATTCCTATTTTCTCTTTTAACTTTGACCCATTACCATATATTATCTCCACCGTTTGATCACACAAATCCAACGGTTCCCGTATTTTTCCAAATTAATTTCTTTAAACCCATAAAGCCCCGATTTATCAAGGTCGTTGATCAAACGATCAAACAGCCCATATTCTATCTTGAAAACATAACCATAGAGACCAACCCCCAATTACCCAAACCCTAAATCATTCCGTCTCTGACCTCTCCGCCTCTCTTTCCCTTTACTCTCTCTTTTCTCTCAACTTCACAAACCAAATCAATCACCAAACCTTGTACAAATTCATGCAAGGTCACGAGTTCATCAGAGATTCATCTCTTTTGCCTTCTGAATCTGCGAATCCCGCAGGTTTCTTCCCCATTTCATCATACAAATTCAAATGCCTAAAAACTTGGATCCTTAGCTTAAACATGTAACTTTAAATCATTCAAGTCCTCTTATACTCCATCAAGTCGGAGCATGCATGGAGCTTTCTTCAGAGATTCATCATGAAGAGCGATTTTGAGTTCAAAAAGCCTAGGGTCTCTTAATGTTTCTTTTTCTCTTCATTTTCTGAGTACTGTCGCTGATTCGAACTTGAATTTCTTGGGGTTTTTAATTAACTAAGAGAGCCTTCGTTTGGTCTGCTGCCATCAAAAAGGTCAGCACATCCCTCGTCTCTCTCTCTCTCTATCTTGTTCATCTCCTTTGAAAGCTATAAATGTGTTAGTTATTTTTCTGAGAATTACGGTTGCTTATGGTGTTTTCGATTAGTATGGGTTTGCTTATGTTCTGATAGTCTAATGTCTACTTGTAATTATTTGTCCTGCCTTTCGAGTCTTTAATTGATGATTGATCGGGTCATTAAGTGATTCCTGTTGATTTTCGTTTTTGAGTTTCCAACAGTCTACATGTTTGAGTTATAATGTGTCTTGAATGATTGTTCATGTTTACATGAACTTCATAGCCTTCCATTGATGATTTTGCAGTGACCTTTACCTTTATATGTTGCTTCTTTGTAGTCTGTAATTCTTGTGGTTGAGCTTATTATTTGATAACCATGACTGAGATGAATCTGGAGGTTCCTAAGTTTATATCATCTACCCTTTAACTTTAACATGAAGTTCTAAATGTTTATATGTTTTTCTTCTCTATACTTATGTCTGTTAAACTATGAATACCATTTCTGGTTTGTCACTATGACATTCTCATGATCTCATCTAGTTATGGTTGTATTTGTTGACCTAGTCTTGTTTGAGTTGAACTGTCTTCTTTTCATGAACCTTTGTTGTACATTCTGTTATCATTAAGTTATCTTCCTCTTCATAGAATAAGGCATGATCATGTTTTGTTACAATCAACTGGTAATTGCTATATAACTGAACTTGGTTGTCCCATGATTAGTTAAAATCTTCAGATGCATGATTAATTCAAAACTTACTTGGTATAGTACTTCCCTGCCTTTTATCTCTTTGAACTACTGTTGGTTTTTTGTGAAGCCTGCATGCATCTACCATTAGGTTATCTTCCATAAAAAGTAGGACTTAGTTATTCTGTATTAATTAAGTGATAACTTTCAAAAGCTGAAGCATGACTACTTCACATGTAGAACTAAACTAGACTTATGCCTAAGTTAAACTTGTTTTGATACAATACTTTCTTTTATTTGTAACTCCCTCTCTTCATGACATGTTTAACTTGATCCTATAAATGTGCAAAGCTCCCATGTCCATATGAAGTTATAACTTCACTTGAAGTGTTCATGCAACTAACTGAATACTGTATGTTCCTGTTTGATTTCTGATTTCATGATTTGTCCAGAACTACCCTAGTCCTTTCCCTACTGTTAATTTGAAACCAAATCTGATCCTTACATCTTATGAGTACCATTGTTGATGTCACGACCCAAAATCCATTAAAGGTCGTGATGGCGCCAGACACCGCTGTCAGGCAAGCCAAAAATAATTATTTAATTTGGTTCTTATTTTAATATTTTTAAAATCATATTTCCTTCGATTAAATAGTAAAAGATGGAATTTACAGAGTAACTAATAATATTTTTAACAATTTCAGTACAGGACAACCCATAATTACCCCAAAACCCGGTGTCACAAGTGCATGAGCATCATCTAGGAATGTAAAATAAAATACAGTATATGTCCGGAATACAAATTTGGACAGGAGAAATATAAATACTCTGAAGGAGACTCTACCGGCTGCGGGTCGTAATATGGAATGCAGCTCACATAAGTCCCTGCATGCATACATGCCTCTGCTCTCAAAGGCCACTAGTCACATATGTATCTGCACAAAAATGTGCAGCAAGTGTAGTATGAGTACGTAAATCCATGTGTACCTAGTAAGTATCTAGCCTAACCCCGGAGAAGTAGTGACGAGGGGTCGACATCGACACTCACTAGTGGTCCAATAATATCAAGTACAGTAAGGAGGTGAGCAAATACGAGGCAAAGTAAATAAATGAAATAAACAAGTGTAAGCATGTGGTACAATTATCCTCCTTACAATAAACTCAAGCTCTTAATTAGCAAATTCCTCCTCAACCGGAGCATATATATGTGTATACTGGATCTCATAAAGCAGGTTGTTATAATTCGAATCAGGGGAAAATTTACAGATACCCTAGCTTCTTGCCAAATATTATGCATGATTCCATGAGGATATGATATAGAAAATGCCGAGGCATATGGCCCGATCCAACATAAATATTTAAACTGTGCACTACCGAGGGTCGAACGGCACGAACCATAGATGCATCTATTAAACTGCCGAGGCGAACGTCCTGCTTCCATGAGAGTGTGGTACATAAATCCTGCCGAGGCGAACGGCCCGATCCCATAAGAATAAGAAGCTTTGACGGGTCCTTGACCCCACTCACGAATAAATGTGTGAGTTGTAATTTCTTTAACAAAAACCTTTCAATGAAACATATATGTATATATCCCGGAAAAATGCCGTAAGAGAAGTAACATTATTCGGTGACTAATCATGAACTCATGAAGTCTCTACAAAAGCAATTCTAGTCTCAAGTAGTAATGTAAAACAGAGGAATCAAATATGCGAGAAACAGCTCAAATAGTACAGCTATAGCATGATGTGAACCTAAGTCTACCCGAACAATAACATGAATCTAACTACGTACGGACTCTCGTCACATCGTGCGTACGTAGTCCCCGCAACAAGTTGAACACATTAAATACATCACCTAGGGGTAGTTTTCCCCCTCACAGAGTTAGGCGGGAGACTTACCTCATCTCAAAGCTTACTTTCCGATCCAAAATTGTGCTTTAAATCCTCAACTCGGCGCCAAACGTTCGAAGCTAGCCAAATAAGATGCAACCCCAATCAAAATATACTCTAATACTCATAATTAATCAATAAATAACAATTTCCAACTCCGCTCGAAAAATCGATAAAGCAACCCTGGGGCCCACATGTCCGGATTCTGAAAATATTTGAAGATAAACATTAACCATAACATTACGAAATCAAAGATATGATTCATTCTCAATTCCATGCCCAAATTCGTGGTTAAAATCCAAAAATACCAATTTCTAGGTTTTTCTTCAAAATCCCAAATTTTTACAAATTTTCATGCTTGAATCCATATAATAATCATGTATTTAACTCACAATGTGAAGAAATCACTTAACCCATTATAGTTGATGAAGATGGCACTCCAAAAGTGCTCCAAAATCGGCTCACGTGGATGAAATGAAGGGAAATTGAGCCAAACCCTCGTTTTAAAGAAACACAATGCCCAGCCCGACCTTCGCACCTGCGGTCTAAACACCTGCGGAAATTCCATCACAGGTGCGGCTCCAGCTCGGCCCAACAGTCCCCGTATCTGCGCCCCATGTAGCGTATATGCGCGTCTGCTTCTGCGGTCACCGAGCGCTTCTGCGCTCGCGCACCTGTGCGTTTATGCCCGCTTCTGCGGCCCAGGACTTTTGGCCAACCTCCGCTTCTACGACCCTCATGGCCTCTTCTGCGGCTCCGCACCTGCGGCCCTAACCTCGCAGGTGCGGTTACACCAGAAGACAGCAGCCTCAGCATTTCCCCCAAACACAACTTGATTTGTTAACCGTCCGGAATCCACCCGAGGCCCCCGGGACCCCAACCAAACATACCAACAAGTCCTAAGACATCATACAAACTTAGTCGAGCCTTTAAATCACATCAAACAATGCTTAAAACACGAATCACCCTCCAATTCATACTTAACGAACTTTGAAACTTCAACTTCTACAATCGATGCCGAAACCTATCAAATCACGTCCGATTGACCTCAAATTTTGCACACAAGTCATGATTGACATTACAAACCTACTCCAACTTCCGGAATCGGAATCTGACCCCGATATCAAAAAGTCCACTCCCGATCAAACTTTTCAAAAACCTTCAAATTTCCATTTTTCGCCAAAAGACCCCGAAACGACCTACGGACCTCCGAATCCACTTCCGGATGTGCCCCTAAGTCCATAAGCACCATACAGAGCTATTCCCAAACTCGGAATCTCAATCGGACATTGATAAAATTAAAATGCTCTTCAACCCAAATTTATGAAATCCTTCCAAAATGCCAACTTTCCACGATAGGCACCGAAACGCTCCTGGTTCATCCAAAACCCGATGCGGACATACGCCCAAGTCAAAAATCATCATACGGACCTGTTGGAACCTTCGAATATTCCGAGGTCGTTTAGTCAAAAATCATACCTTAGTAAATTCTTCCAACTTAAAGTTTCCGAAATGAGAATTTTCTTTCTAAATCAACACCAGATTTCCCCAAAATTCAATTTCGACCACACGTATAAGTCATAATACCTGAAGTGAAGCTACTCAAGGCCTCAAACCACCGAACGACGCGCTAGGGCTCAAAACGACCGGTCGGGTCGTTATATTCTCTCCCACTTAAATATACGTTCTTCCTCGAACGAGCTAAGAACCGCTCTGGGTTGTCCAAAATCACTGTTCAATAACTCGTGCACCTATCCGTGCCACCACAACCCAGTTAGGCACCTTAGCTCGAGCCAATCTGAAGATTCTCCCCTTTATTTAGTCAAATAAGCCTTAGTGCCAAATTCCAACATCCAGAATCCTCCACCAGGCCTGTTTCCAACATACGAGCACTGTATCAATCACTACACACTGCACTAAACACGATTGTACACCCTTACTGAATTCTTACCATGCACCGCGTAACTCATTTGCCCAAGACGATATTTCCAAAGCACAATAGCTAAAATTTCAACTCACTGAAGCCCGTAGTGTACCTCATGACCAATTAAGCCTTGCTTTAACTCTCGCGACACTTCCACGACACAGAAGATGTGTAGAACTCATAGTCACATGCCGAATCACAATTTATGGAGTCCCCCCTCACGACAAGAACCATTACCTCATTCTGGACTAATTAACAATATTTACTCTTTAATATGCTTCATATAAATCTGATCGCACAAATCCCAGGTCCAAAAATCTCGTCTCACCCAGTACAAGCTGCTCAGGCAGTAAGCCACCTCAGACACTGCCAAAAGTCTCATATCATGCCATAATGCACCAACAAGCTACAAACTCGAATGTGATACATAAGGAAACAAACTCTGGAAAGATCTACTCAACCCACGTAACTAATTTAAACAACCGAAAAGATGTTATGAACCTTACTCAGGAAATGGGAAGCAAAACACACAATAAGAGATGTGGGAAACTGTACTCAATAACACACTTTTGCGGCGCGCAACCCGATCCACACATGATACCGTTGCGGCGTGCAATCCGATCCAACCATGATACTCGTGGTGGCAACCACCCGATCCAATCAACATATCCGTGACGGCGTGCCACCCGATCCAACCATGTACTCGTGGCGGCATGCCACTCGATCCACACATAATAATCTAAAAAAAACACACATCGAGCCGTAACTCTTATACTCACGAAGTGCCCGAATATCAATCATAAGCACGCCAAGTGCATAATACAAATCTTAGGGAGACGGGTAGCGTCACGTGCTATAAAACTCAAGCACAACTAAGGTGCAATATATGATCTGCATCTCGAGAGCCATCTTGCTCACATAACACCAAAAACTATATGGGTTCTCAATATGAGTGCGAATAATCAAACCTCCTCATAACCCACATGGCACAATAGAGACTACACGGAAGGTCCGACAACAGAAATATCATCTAAGGCCCGAAGACCCCTCCGAAAACAATGCTATGCTGAAATGAACACATACGTCCTGATATAGGGCCCACATTCACGTTTAGATCCATCCACAGACCTCAGACCGATTCTGATCATACCATGCTTGGCTAAATAGCCCCTCAAGGACCCACAATGACCTATTAACGACACATAAGAACAGCTGTCAAATCTGAAATGAACTCACATGGTCCACAGCCCAAGGAATAGAATTCCTCTCAGGCATAAACTCTCGCACTTGTGATATTACCATGACCTCCATATTCGATCTCAATCTTTAACAATCAAGTGACTGACATGTCACACTTATAAAAATCCCCTCGTGGGGCATGCTCCCACTACCATTCCGCACAGGTAGCAAGTCTGCACATCCATACCACCGGCCATACTAATGCCGTAAAGCGAATCGGGAATCCACAAATCAGTACACCAAGCCTCTTACACAGGACACCGATCTCAGGTGACCCTGAAGACAATACCATCTCGCTCTAAACATCTGAATTCTTCCGTGCTCATCCGAGCTATTGACATTCTTGTCGACATCAACTGCAACCTTGATCCTCAACCTCCAATTCCCATTTTGTTCACTACACCCAACATACCAATACACAAGAGTACAAGAATTTCATCATAACTCCCGAACCACCAATAGGGTACACACTTCATCATATAGAAACCTTTCACTTAACTCATTTCAGGAGAACCATTGCAACACGTGACTCAATTCCCATAACCGCAGAAAATACAAACCTCAAGTAGTTGTCTAAACCACCATAATTCTTCCGGGATCCATCTACACATAACAGGCCATAATACTCGAATGCCTCCAAATAAAATCAATTACGGTGGCCGTCAAAACTCGCACGCACCGCCACAAATCACATGTATAAATCAACACGCTGAAGGAACTGATCACTGCCGCCATCATGCCAATTCAACCATTGCTAACCGATCTGACTTCCTCTAATTTACTTTGGACTTGACTTAGGAATAATGATAGCTCTATTTAAGACATAATAAACCCGATTCTGCACTCATACGGAGTGACCTTATTTCACGAGACCATGTTGTTTCAAAACCCACGAACCATCACATACTTTCCTTGTGCGCATATTCGCATCTTCAACGGGTACACCCATTCGGATAATTCTTCCATGAATCCAAAGTTATTTTCTCCTGTTCCTCCGATGTTGCACCGCAGACTGTAGACAACATAGAACATTCCAAGTCCCCTTTTTCATAATCCACTGCCAAAACTCGATACTTAGTC
This sequence comes from Nicotiana tomentosiformis, assembly GCF_000390325.3. NCBI lineage: Eukaryota > Viridiplantae > Streptophyta > Magnoliopsida > Solanales > Solanaceae > Nicotiana > Nicotiana tomentosiformis. Next base: position 162,024,280 of record NC_090813.1, on the reverse strand, counting down.
ATACCACGGACTCTAAATCCTTAGGCACCGCACCTTAAATTTTGAACCTACTAAGACCATTGTTGAGAGTCACCCACTCTGACTTGTCCCCGAATATAATCAAACTCCAAGGCCCTGCTAGAACATGAACACCCTCTCGAAGAAGCAACCGGCTGAATTTTTTTCCTTATACATCAAATCCACACAAGCATAGACTCTAAGTCTACCCAAGACCTGAACATGAACCGATAAGGCCAAAGATAGCACACATTCCTCAAATCCTTTTCCCAAGTTACCACTGATGTTTTCTTTCCTTAGTCGTACTAACCCATCAATACACTAATAACTAGAAACCGCACAAGTTGACAACTACGCAATCCAATCATAGACGGTAGGGCTCTCCCACTTAGCTTGAAGCTACAATTACATAACCCTGGGACCTGCCGAGGTTCCTTCTTCCCTATTGACATCAGCTAAAAGTCTAACAATGCATTCCAAAGTCAAAGTCATGTTGCATCCAAATAAAATCCATGGTCCTAGTCATTGCCCATCACCTTTTCATGAAATACTTTGTTCAGCTTACCGGAGGAGATCACAGATGGATGTGTGCCTTTGCCAATGTCGTGTATGCCCCACATTTTTCTTTGTTGGCTTCTAAACAAATAGGCTAATAAACTTTTCTCTTTGGAACTTCCGTATGCATGAACCCTCAAATCTTGTTTAACTTCAATAATTTATTGTTCATGTTGCTTCCTCGGTATGTCCTCTTTGATGTGCTAGGATAGAACTCGCTTTGTACAGTGAGAAAGCTGGTAACAGATTTTGAAATCATTTCTTATTTGTTTTACAAAAGAATAATACAAATGCACACAATGACGTGATGTATAAGTGACAAGGAATAGTATTTAACTAAAAATGCCACTTTAGGGGAGAAAAAAAGAAAAAAACTAAAAAGGGGATCTTTTGAATGTGGTAATCAACTTTAATGATCATGACATGCATTTTGGACTGAGCGGATAAATCTATCCAACCAATCTACCTTTTATTCTTATTGTTCCCTTTCATTTTTGAAGTTGGCCTTTTTGAACCAATCGTTTGCATCAAATCACAGCTCACCTTCGACTGGTAGTGTCCCGAAAGGTTTTCACCAACCAACCCCTCTCATTTATTTATCTCTACTTACCATCGTCTTACAGTGCCCATGGGGGTTTTCACTAGTAAGACTCTCTCATTTTTAATTTTATTTTTGCTTTCCTGTGTGAGCAACTTGACATTATTCTATGTCGTGTGACAACTGTTGCTTATTGCGCGATTCGCTTGGCATTCTTAAAGATTGATTATGAGGTCTTTATTTGGAAGGCTTTTGGATAAGGTTAGAAATAAATTGTTGCATAAAGGCTCAAAATAGATTCAAGATGAGGGGGTTGTATATTACAACTCTTGGAATTGTCTCTTCGTTAAAACATAAAAAAAACTTCTGCCCCAGTTTCAGATACCGGAGAATTTTTATTTTTGATTTGGTTGGACTGAACCCTAGTATAGAGCAGATACCTACGTATCCCTTAAAGGAATCAAGTCAAACGTAGTTCAAACATCTGACCTAACTATTTTTTTCATCTTTCTTTTTGTTTATTTTTTCTTCTTTTTTTCTTATTTCTGTTTTTGTTTTCAAAACAAGTTACCCCAGCCTTTATTTTCTGGGGCATGGATCTTTGACACTTGTTTTCTTCTTTTTTATTTTTTTATCTTTTTTTTAATTATTTTTTTTTGTTTTATTTGAACTTTCTAAGAGTTGCCCTAGTTTGTACTCTTGGGGCATGGACTTTTCTATTCATCATTTTTTTAATTCCATTTTTGGGACTTTTAATTCGAAACTTGATTCCAAAAGAGGGTGGTCAAAAAAAATAATACAAGCTCAAAAGGGGTAACAAAGGGTATAAAGTATTTGAATAGCAAAAAAAGGGCCTCCAAGCCTCGAGAACGCCAAACATAATATCCTTTAGCGATTACATCATTGATGAACATGTCTGTCTTTTTGGTGTGTCGTGGTCGAAAGACACTTTTCATCTTTTATTGTCAAAATTTCCACCAAACTTCAATTGATTCTTCCTCAAACCCGACCTTCACAATGATTTGAAGCTAAAGATCATTAACCTCCACCGGTATGACTATTCTAGTTCCACGTGAATTTTACTCGAGCTTAATTCCAAATTGTTTCGACTCTTTATTCATCCTCTAAAGTGTATTAGACTAAATCAGTTTTCTAAGATCTGGCCAAAAATTTTGCATACAAGTCATGTCACTAGAACTAGCGGCGAAAGAACTAAGCATAGAATGACACAAAAGGACGAACTGTATTTCATTGAATAACGGATGGAAGGATTTGACGACAAGACAAACAAACTAAAATCTGGGTTACAACCCTGGATAACCCAGATAACAGAAAAGACGACAAAATAAGCTACCAAGACTCCTCCGTGCTAAAGAGGTGTGACTTTCCAATTACCAAACGACATCTTAGCCACGAACTTGCACATCAGCATTACTACGGCACTCAACCAATTTTGATTGCTTTGGATTCAACACACAAAGTTTGACCGAATCATTCCCAATATTGACTATCAGATTTCAAGACTAACGGCATGTGAATTTTCATAGTAACTAATTTTCCAAGGACTTGAAAGAATTATCATATCTCCCTATCCTCACAGATCGCCTCACACAAAGCATTGCTTAAACCTGGTAAAAGTCAACCAACATTTGCCTCTACTTTTCACAACCAAACTGTGTACTTGCCTTTCCTCACCTTATTTGGATCAACAATAGCGATGCTTATTCCCTTGGTTGAGAAGATAATAGCGTGATCCTGGATTATTTTCGTGATTCACCATTGCAAACCAACAAACGACCACCTTTAACGAGCTTTTATTTTAAAACAACAAACATGTTAGAATGAACACATTTTTTTGCTCTTTTTTTTTCTTCACTTTTTTTTTTCAAAATCATTCGATCGAACCTGATGTGGGTTGCCTACGTATCATATGGGAACATGAATCAGATCTTGCGTAGTTCAGGAAGATCAAGAATAAAGTAAATAAGCTAACTCTTTTCTTTTTGGATTTTGATCTTTTTTTTCAATTTCCGAAAGAAAGACTTATAAAGAAGAGTAATTCTACCCAGAAATATGAGCTGGATCCCCCTAGGCTAAAAGGTTCTACCTGGGTTAAGCTACGTAAAATAGCTTGAGCGAAGAGTATTTCTACCCGAAAATATGAGCTGGATCCCCTAGGAGAAAAGGTTCTACCTGAGTTAAGCTACGTAAAACAGCCTGAGCGAAGAGTACTTCTACCCGGAAATATGAGCTGGATCCCCCGAGGCGAAAAGGTTCTACCTGGGTTAAGCTACATAAAACACCCTGAGCGAGGAGTACTTCTACCCGGAAATATGAGTTGGATCCCCTAGGAGAAAAGGTTCTACCTAGGTTACGCTACGTAAAACAGTCTGAGCGAAGAGTACTTCTGCCCGAAAACATGAGCTGGATCCCCCTAGGCGAAAAGGTTCTACCTGGGTTAAGCTATGCAAAACAATATGAGCGAAGAGTATTTCTACCTGGAAATATGAGCTGGATCCCCCTAGGCAAAAAAGTTCTAACAGGGTTAAGCTACGTAAAACAGCATGAGCGAAAAGTACTTCTACCTGAAAATATGAGCTGGATCCCCCTAGGCGAAAAAGTTCTACTTGGGTTAAGATACGTAAACAACCTTGAGCGAAGAGTACTTCTACTCAAAAATATGAGCTGGATCCCCCTAGATAAAAAGGTTCTACCTAGGTTAACCTACGTAAAACAGCCTGAGCAAAGGATACTTCTACTCGGAAATATGAGTTGGATCCCCCTACGCGAAAAGGTTCTACCTGGGTTAAGTTACGTAAAGAAGCTTGAGCGAAGAGTACTTCTACTCGGAATTATGAGCTGGATCCCCCTAGGCGAAAAGGTTATACCAGGGTTAAGCTACATAAAACAACCTGAGCGAAGGATACTTCTACCCGAAAATATGAGCTGGATCTCCCTAAGCGATAAAGTTCTACCTGGGTTAAGCTACGTAAAACAGCTAGAGCGAAGAGTACTTATGTGCGTAAATATGAGCTAGATCCCCATAGGCGAAAAGGTTCTACCTGGGATAAGTTATGTAAACCAGCCTGAGCAAAGAGTACTTCTTCCCGAAAACATGAGCTGGATCCCATAGGCGAAAAGGTTCTACCTAGGTTAAGCTACATAAAACAGCCTGAGCGAAAAGTACTTCTACCCGAAAATATGAGCTGGATCCCCCGAGGCGAAAAGGTTCTACCTGGGTTAAGCTACATAAAACAATCTGAGCAAAGAGTACTTCTACCCGGAAATATGAGCTGAATCCCCCTAGGCAAAAAGGTTCTACCTGGGTTAAGCTACGTAAAACAGCCCGAGCGAAGAGTACTTCTACCCGAAAATATGAGCTGAATCCCCCTAGGCAAAAATATTCTACCTGGGTTAAGCTACGTAAAATAGCCTGAGCGAAGAGTAATTCTACCCATAAATATGAGCTAGATCCCCCTAGGAGAAAAGGTTCTACCCGAGTTAAGTTACGTAAAACAAACCTGAGAGAAGAGTACTTCTGCCTGGAAATATTAGCTGGATCCACTTAGGCAAAAATGTTCTACCTATATTAAGATACGAAAATGGTCTGTATGAACAGTAGTGAATAAAAGAAAATGGAGATTTTGCGGAACTTACCTTTGGTGACATTCATCCTTTGAGAATCTTAATGTTGCATTACTTTGTTCCTGCTTCAAACAAAGAAAATTTGTGAGTTTTCAATGTAGTGGTCGGTTTGTGGCCTTGATGCCCTGAGTGGCTTGAATTCATGGCCACTACTGTCGAAGAACCGATTCTGTCTGTGTGGTACCGAGATGCTCGGATACTTTATATCGCTTTCTGGATACCTGGACTTTCCGACATCTCCCCCATGATTTCATACCCGGATGTCCATGGTATCGTTGACCCTTATCCCCAAGGCAAGGCAATTTTTCCATTAAAAGCAAACTTAGTTGTCTTTCACCCAATATCAGTTTGTGTCCGTAGTGCTATCAATTTTTCCATGAAGCAAGTCTTGTTTAGCGACCTTTTCAATTTGATTAAAGCACTTTGTTCGACTTACCAGAGGAGATCACAGATGTATGTGTGCTTTTGACAATGTCGTGTATGCCCCACATTTTGTTTGGCACTTTCGGGAAACAATAATCAATTTTGTGGCCCTTTCTTTGTTGGCTTCTAAACAAATAGACCAATAAACTTTTCTCTTTGGAACTTCCGTATGCATGAACCCTCAGATCTTGTTTAACTTCAATAATTTATTGTTCATGTTGCTTCTTCGGTATGTCCTCTTTGATGTGCTAGGATAGAACTCGCTTTGTACAGTGAGAAAGCTGGTAACAGATTTTGAAATCATTTCTTGTTTGTTTAATAAAGATTGACTCAAAAGAATAATGCAAATGCACACAATGGCGCGATGTAGAAGTAACAAGGAATAGTATTTAACTAAAAATGTCACTTTAGGGGAGAAAGAAAGAAGAAAACTAAAAAAGGGATCTTTTGAATGTGGTAGCCAACTTTAATGATCATGACATGTATTTTGGACTGAGCGGCTAAATCTATCCAACCAATCTACCTTTTATTCTTGTTGTTCCGTTTCATCTTTGAAGTTGGCCTCTTTGCGCCAATCGTTTGCATCAAATCACAACTCACCTTCGACCGGTAGTGCCCCAAAAGGTATTCATCAACCGACCTCTCTCATGTATTTATCTCTACTTACCATCATCTTACATGGACCATGAGAGTTTTCACTAGCAAGACTCTCTCATTTTTAATTTTTATTTTTGCTTTCTTGTGTGAGCAACTTGACATTATTCTATATCATGTGAAAACTGTTGCTTATTGCGTGCTTCACTTGGCATTCTTAAAGATTGATTAGGAGGTCTTTATTTGGAAGGCTTTTGGATAAGGTTAGAAAGAAATGGTTGCATAAAGGCTCAAAATATATTTAAGATGAGGGGTTGTATCTTACAACTCTTTGAATCGACTCTTCATAAAAATATAAAAAAACACTTCTACCCTAGTTTCAGATACTGAGAAATTTTTATTTTTATTTTTATTTGGTTGGACTGAACCCTAGTAGAGTTTCCTACGTAACCCTTAAAGGAATCAAGTCAAACGTAGTTCAAACATCTGACCTAACTATTTTTTTCATCTTTCTTTTTGTTTCTTTTTTCTTCTCTTTTTCTTATTTCTGTTTTTGTTTTCAAAACAAGTTACCCCAGCCTTTATTTTCTGGGGCATGGATCTCTGACTCTTCTTTTCTTCTTTTTTATTTTTTTTATTTGAACTTTCTAAAAGTTGCCCTAGTTTGTACTCTTGGGGCATGGACTTTTCTATTCATCATTTTTTTAATTCTATTTTTGGGACTTTTAATTCGAAACTTGATTCCAAAAGAGGGTGGTCAAAGAAAATAATACAAGCTCAAAAGGGGTAACAAAGGGTATAAAGTATTTGGATAGCAAAAAAAGGGCCTCCTAGCCTCGAGAACGCCAAACATAATATCCTTTAGCGATTACATCATTGATGAACATGTCTGTCTTTTTGGTGTGTCGTGGTCGAAAGACACTTTTCATCTTTTATTGTCAAAATTTCCACCAAACTTCAATTGATTCTTCCTTAAACCCGACCTTCACAATGATTTGAAGGTAAAGATCATTAACCTCCACCGGTATGACTATTCTAGTTCCACGTGAATTTTACTCGAGCTTAATTCCAAATTGTTTCGACTCTTTATTCATCCTCTAAAGTGTATTAGACTAAATCAGTTTTCTAAGATCTGGCCAAAAATTTCGCATGCAAGTCATGTCACTAGAACTAGCGGCGAAAGAACTAAGCATAGAATGACACACACAAAAGGACGAACTGTATTTCATTGAATAACGGATGGAAGGATTTGACGACAAGACAAACAAACTAAAATCTGGGTTACAACCCTGGATAACCCAGATAACAGAAAAGACGACAAAATAAGCTACCAAGACTCATCCGTGCTAAAGAGGTGTGACTTTCCAATTACCAAACGACATCTTAGCCACGAACTTGCACATCAGCATTACTACGGCACTCAACCAATTTTGATTGCTTTGGATTCAACACACAAAGTTTGACCGAATCATTCCCAATATTGACTATCGGATTTCAAGACTGACGGCATGGGAATTTTCATAGTAACTAATTTTCCAAGGACTTGAAAGAATTATCATATCTCCCTATCCTCACAGATCGCCTCACACAAAGCATTGCTCAAACCTGGTAAAAGTCAACCAACATTTTCCTCTACTTTTCACAACCAAACTATGTACTTGCCTTTTCTTGACTTTGGATCAACAATAGCGGTGCTTATTTCCTTGGTTGAGAAGATGATAGCGTGATCATGGATTATTTTCGTGATTTACCATTGCAAACCAACAATCCGACCAACTTTAACCAGCTTTTATTTTAAAACAATAAACATGTTAGAATGAACACTCTTTTGCTCTTTTTTTTCTTTTTTTTTTCACTTTTGTTTTTCAAAATCATTCGATCGAACCTGATGTGGGTTGCCTACGTATCATGTGGGAACATGAATCAGATCCTGCGTAGTTTGGGAAGATTAGGAATAAAGTAAATAAGCTAACTCTTTATTTTTTTGGATTTTGAATTTTTTTTTTTAGTTTTTATTTTTTGAGAATTATTGAAAGAAAGACATATAAAGAAGAAAGAAAATATTTTTGGATTTCGATTTTTTTTTTTTTTTTTTTGAGAATTATTGAAAGAAAGATTTCTAAAGAAGAAAGAATATATATTTGTTTTATGAATTTCGATTTTTGTTTTCCGGAGAAAGACTTCAAAAGAAGGAAGAAAAAAAAAACATATTTTTGGATTTTGATTCGAATTTCTTTTTTAAATGAAGGACTTCTAAAAAGAAAGAAAATATTTTTGGTTTTAATTTTTTTTTTATTTGGAATTTTCTAAGAAAAGATTTCTAAAGAAGGAATTAAAGGAAAATATTTTTGAATTTTTGAAAATTGGTGACCAAGACCGATGAGGTTTGCCTACATATCTTACATACGGCGAGAATTAGACCCGCGTAGTTCGAACCAAGACTTGATAGATTTTGACCATTTTTTGATTTTCTTTTTCTTTTTTTTTCAATTTTTTTTATAGTAAAAAACGATTATTTGTACAAAACTGGGGAAAGATGTTTTATTCTATTCCGCTCAACTAATTTTCTAAAGCCAGTCAACAATGCAAGAAAACCTTCCAAATAATGCAACAAATAGCACATAAATGAACATGATGGTCTCAAAAAGGATACCTGTCTTATACGGACCCGGCCCCTATGCCGAGTTTCGTTAAGTCAAATGCACATGATGCAATAAAGCGATCCTACTAGGGATAACCAGGCACGTGGCTTGTTCTTCTAGGTTTTAAAAATCCTAGTGGATGAGGTGTATCTAGACTGTCCATAAAACGAGCGGACAACTCGAGTTGGGAAGGGGTAGTGTACCGGGAGCAATACTTCTCCGGCTTAACTACTAGACCCTCCCCGTTCTAAAATATGGGTGACTAATAATCTTTCACCAGGAACCCAGGCTCACCGGCTTTATCTCTAAAAAGAATAGGGTGCGCCGCGATTCCTAGGGTTATATTCAGAAGACTCAGAGGGGGTGCGTGAGAAGACAATTTATATGTACAATTAAACAATATCAAAGCGGTTAAAAGTGGACAAGTAGCACATTAGGCCCAAATAAATCACAATATATGCAAAAATTAATAAAACCAAATAAAGTCAATGTACAAGCTTGAATTCTTGAATTCCCCAACAGAGTCGCCAGATCTGTCACACCCCTTTTCTACCCCAAAAAAATATATATTATAAATTGTTGTGGGTTAAAGAGTTTTTCCAATTAAAGTGACAAACTCGAGTAGGGATTATTTTATTTACAAAGTCGCCACTTGGAATTGATTTTTGGGTGTTCCAAGTCACCTTTTATTTGAATCTCTAGTCAAAGGAAGGTTTGACTCTATTATTATTGGTCTGCAAAAATAAAGTTTGGGTAAGGAATTCTATTGACCGGGGAGAAGGTGTAAAGCATTTTCCGAATTCTGTGGTTCTTGCACGGTCGCTTTTATTGACTAAAATTGGCTTGAATTAATTTTTATATAACTTGTGCTTTATTTGATTTTTCATGCTTTTCCTATGTCCGCTACTATTTATTAACAATAATTGAAGAAAAGATTTGTATAATATTAAATTGTCCTAACCGCACCACGCAAGCGAATACGCGACCAAGACGAATTTTATTAATTTTGTCATAACAGCGCTACGCAAGAAAATTCGCAGCCATGACAAGAATTATTACTACGTTATTATTCTTTTTGAAAAAATTAATAGTTGGCTAAATGAAATGTCTTTGCGGTTATTACGATTACTAATTTAAAAGATGAGACTGGTGCGGGAAAAGTATTAACGTATGTTGCTTAAAACTAGTAAGATATGGGCTTGTGATGACATTGAAATGAGGCCGCCCACAGTTGGGCTGATGGAACCAATGGGCTTATGTCCAAGACAAAATCCAAGAGACCCATATGCTCTTGGACTTCAAATCTGCAAATGTGGCCTTTTAGAGCCACATTATAGATCTGGCCTATCTTGCTATTTGCAATCCATAGCCAACTATTTACAAAAATAAGTTTACAGAGAGTATCTTTCTATTCACAGCTTAACTACCTTACTAAAATAAACCTTTTCAACCAATAAGCAAGATTATTGGGACTCTAGAAATAAATAAATAAAATTAAAAAAAAGTTTACTTTGGCAACAACAAAGGGACAAACATAGCTACATGGGTTCAAAATTTAATATATACTCCTTCCATACAACCAAGCAATTGAGGGCCCAGTGGAATTATATCTAACGCTTTAGCAAAAAATAAAAAAAAATAAAAAATAAAGATGCTTGACACAATTTAATTATCTAACATATAGTCATAATATTATCCAAAATTCAAGAACATATAAAAATGGAATACAATAGAAGGATGTAGCCACTAATATTTCTTAGCATCATTATCTTTCATTCCAACTTGATTTTAGGAGTTTAAATGGTCCAAAAATTACATGGACAACAGAAAGAAGAACAAATATAGCAAAGTCAGCTCTTTTCAAAATCAAGAAACAGACGGCAAAACAATTAAACGGGCAACAACACAGCAAAAGACAACGACAACCAGCATATTTCAAACCCAAAAAAATGAACCAGAAATACCCAGCAAAACAGTTAAAATTAGCAATTATGTAACTCCAGAAGAAACTTTCAAGGCTACTATATTTTCTTTAAAAAAAAGGTTTTGCACTTAAGAATCAACTCACAATTTTTAGATGCTAAAGGATGCTTTAGCTGCTGATTTTTCTCTTCCTTTTTTTCTCTCTGTGTCCAGATCTCCCCTCCTGCTATAAAGATGTATGTTTTATATATGAGAAACAACCAGCTATTTCATGATTAAAAATCAGTCTTTTTTGACAGAGTTTTTCACAAAATCTACACTTAAATTCATAAGGAAAGACGTTTTAGTTCAATCTTTTCCAAAAGAGAGTATTTCAACCAAAATCTGCTCTTCACTATTCAAAGACAGACTTTTGTTCAAAAACTGTACAAAAGTCTATATTTTCTTACCAATCAAATGACTTTTGAGTTTTGTACTCAAAAAATTTCTGAAGCGGTAAATAAGCAAGTACCCTATACTTTCAAATATTCCTTCACTACCTCACTTTTATCAATACAAAACTATTCTACTACTTCAACAAGTACAAATTCAGAAAATTTAGCATTTCAAACTTTAAAAACTAATGCTAAAATAATTAATAAGAGACAAAATAAAATCTGAAAAATTAAAAATAAAATAAAAAATCAGCCATGAAAAGAAAAAAAAAGAATAAGTATTTTTACCATTTCACAATTCAAGTGGCTGAAACAATGGTGGTATGCCAAACGAGGGAATTCAGGGAGATCGCCGGAATTTGGCCAGATTTTTGGTAGGCGGATTTTCGGGGCAGAATTGACATCAATAGGTAGGTCTTGAGGAACTCTATCCGTTTATGTAGGTATTGTAGGGGTGGTAGTGGTCAGAGCTTCAAGAATTTGGGCAAAAAAGTGGCGGCTAAAGTTTTTTAAATTTAAAATTCAAGGAGTTTGAGGGATTTTTTGAAGGATTTAGTTTGGAGATATGGAAAGAGGAGGTTGTAGAGATTACATGGTGTGAATTTGGGGGTGTTTGGAGGTAGTTCGCCGCCGATGGGAGATTTTCGGTGGCGGCGGCTAGAGAGAGTGAAATGAGAGGGAAGAGAGAGGAAGAAGAAAGAATTATGGGGGATAAAGGGGATAAAATTTCAGCATTTCTAAGTCTTAAATACCTAGTTGGGAGATTGATTGTGGACCGTTGGATGAGGGAGAGATGAATGGATGAGATTTAATCTTGATAACTTAATGAAACGATGTAGTTTCATCATGAAACTACGTTGTTTTGGACCAAGTCTTGGCCAACCATTTTGAACTGGGTATGACCGAATTGGGCTCAAAATTTGGGCCAATTTTGGCTCAATTTTAATTAAAATACACTAGCCCAATCCCTTGTCTCTCTAATGAAATTATACAAGCAAAAAGAAAATTATTTAGAGATGCAAACTAAAATATACAAATAAAAAGTAAAAATATTTTAGTACTTTTTAATTAAACTCACATAAAAATGCACAAATAAATTCAAATAAAAACAACTAAAAATAGCTAAAATCATCCAAAAGTTTTTTTTTTTATTTCTTTTGGAAAAAGCATGCATAAATAAGGTATTCATAACAACATGTTTTCCTTACAGGTTTAAATGCCAATGTGGCCATTTTAATGTAAACTAAATTCTACAGCATTACTTGCCACAAAATATACTTTTCCTCCTAACATAAGAACACATAATCTACATTTGATACCAAACAAAAATACATATCAAGTGAGTTTAAATGTCTGACTTTCAAACACACATATGTGAGGACCAGAAACATCACAAGCATGTTGTAAAGGTCTGAACATTAGAGAAGAGCACACTCAAAGGAAATGCAAGCTATACAGGGTCATATGTGCAACAATACAACAGATATAGATGTTCATGTCTCTGGCAAACCGACTGTGATTTAATTGGTTTACTTTTAGCACATACATAAGTTGATAATTGTAACGACCCGGCCGATCGCTTTTAGAATGTAAGTCCCGTCCGGTGGCATAAGGATCTAAGAAGCTTTGTATTATGTGTATTGACTTGCGTGCGTGATTGGTTTCAGTTACCGGATGATTCAGAGTGATTTGAAGCTTAAGTCTTAGGATTTTGTCTGTAGTTAGAACAATGTGAAGGCGACTCCGGAATGGAGTTCTGTCGGCTCCGTTAGCTCCGTTGGGTGATTTTGGACTTAGGAGTGTGTCCGGACTGTGAATCTGAGGTCTGTAGCTGATTTAGGCTTGAAATGGCAAAAGTCAAATTTTTGGAGATTTGGACCGGAAGTGAACTTTTTGATATCGGGGTCGGAATGCGATTCTGAGAGTTAGAACTGCTCCGTTATGTTATTTGGGACTTGCCTGTAAAATTTGATGTCACTCCAGGTTGATTTTATAGGTTTCGACGCGAGTTTTAGAAGTTGGAAGATTTGAAAGTTCTTAAGTTCGATTCTTGGTTTGATTCATAGTTTCTCCGTTGTTTGATATGATTTGAGACCTCGAGCGAGTCCGTATTAAGTTATGGAACTTGGTTGTATGCTTGGACGGGGTCTCGGGGGCCCGAGGTGTGTTTCGGACAAGTTTCAGATGTTTTCTCGTGGTTGTGAAGAGGTCTGTGTTCTGGTGTAATCGCACCTGCGGACCTTGGTCGCAGGTGCGATGGTCGTAGGTGCGAAGATGGAGGCGCAGGTGCGAGAAGCGCTGGACTTGGCAGTCTCCGCAGGTGCGGAGAATTTGTGCGCATCAGTAGCTCCGCAGAAGCAGATTCTAGGGCACAGAAGTGAGAGGGAGCGCAGGTGCGGTTGGACATGCGCACCTGCGGTTGCGCAGATGCGGCTAATTATGTCGCAGGTGTGGTCAACCCTGGGCAGAAAAGAGAAATTCGAGGGTTTGATTTCATTCTTCGTTTTTGTACTTGAGAGCTCGAAATTTGGCAATTTTGTGATTGGGGTGTTTGTATTTTATTATTTTTACCCGATTCCGAGACGTGGGCCCGAGTTGACTTTTTAGGATGAATTTCGGAATTTTTATTAAAATCTTAATTTCATTAATTAGATTAGCCTACTATAGTTGTATTTATGATATGTAATTGTTTTGGCTAGATTTGAGCCATTCGGAGTCGGATATTCGTGGGAAAGGCATTGTGACCAATTGATTGAGCTTGATTCGAGGTAAGTATCTTGCCTAACCTTGTGGGGGGAATTTCTCCTTAGGATTTGAGTCTTCTATGTTGAGTGTAGTCTGTGTACGCGAGGGGACGAGTGCGTGCTTGAACTTATTTGTGGAAAGTTGGTCTTTTAGGGTTCTTAGGTCCTTATATTCATTGAGTATGAAGTTGCTCTTGATATGATTAAGTTCCTATTTACTAGTTTCACCTCTACATGCTTTAATTAGAATTAATTATTTTCAGGATTTACACTTATTGCCTATTTGACTCTTATTTGACTTAACTGAAGATTTTACCTCCTCTATTGTCATGCTATCTTTTCATAACTTCTTATCTTTATTGGGAATTATTATTATCTCATACTATAATTTGTTCAGTCTTAATTTAGATTATAATTATTTTTTCGCTGCTTATCCTTAATTGAATTGTTGAATATCCTTCATAATTCCTCAACCTTAAAAAAAGTTTTAAATATCCTATATCTTAGTCGACTTATTTTATTTGAAATTATTTGACTCGTGTTAGATTCCCTGTTGTTGAAATGTATATTATGGGATCATTGCTACATATTAGTTTTCCCTTGTTCAGTTGTTCTCTTTACGCCTAGAATTCTTTACTGTGATTATTCCTTGCAAATTGGTTCTACCGTTTCTTTGTGATTTAAAGTTCTTGAGTTGATTTAGTTGTCGTACTTTGTATTATTGTCATTGTTGTTGTTGTACTTATTGTGGTAAAGCATGAGGTTTCTGCCGTGCGATTGTTATTATTGTGATGCACGAGGTTTCTGCCATGCGGTTGTTGTTATGGGGTTGCACGAAGTTTCGGTCGTGCTATTGTTACTATGGATATTTGCACATGCGGCGTGACAAGACGGGATATATATATATAGGTTGCGCATGTGGCGAGACAAGGTGGGAACATTGTTATGCACGTGTGGCGAGACAAGGCGGGCACTTACTTTATTACTGCACACGTGGCGAGACAAGGTGGGCTGCGTCAGGGATTGAATTGTGATGATTTGTGACTTGGGGGCATTCTTGTTGTTGATATTTGTGTAGTGGTATATGTACCTGTGTGAGCTTTATCTTGTGAAAGCTGTGAGAAAATATTCTATGTGCTGTCCGTTCTTTTTTCTTATGCTTATTTACTGATATGGACTATGGTAGGACACTTGCACAAGCATACACATAGTTAAGCACTCTTATCGGATAAGAGGTGTTCTTGATATTGTTGAGCATAGATGCTCACCCTTGTTTACTTGCCTTCTATGTGAGAATGGCTCTACTGGCACGTGAGTCGCCAGTGCAGTTATGAGGGCACAAGATGCCAAGTGTTAGGGTTCAGGTATTGAGACCCGTGAGTTGTCATTTGTCCGAGGTTCGGTACCTCGTGGAGTTGTTGACTAAAACCTAATGTAAAAGCGGTTGTAGTCGCTGAGTTATTACTTGTCCTTGCTGTATTTGTGATTCCGAATTTAGGTTGTGTTCCATTCACTTTGTCTGTGTCATTTTCATGATATTCCGCAGATACTTGTTGTTTCCTTCCGTATTGCCATTACTGTATTGTGAGCCATATTGCATAGTCTTTATGTAGACATCATACTTCTGTTGTTCATATACTTATACATGTTCAATTTATTAGACCAGTGGGTGTCTTGACTGTTCCTCATCATTACTCCGTTGAGGTTAGTCTTGATACTTTCTGGGCACCGCTGTGGTGTGCTCATTGTACACTTCTGCACATTTTTGTGCATATCCAGGTACTTGGTTGTTAGCTAGCTGTGTGGAATGTTTCTGTGGAGACTCAAGGTAAACCTGTTGCTATGTTCGCAGGCTTTGGAGTCACCTTCAAGTTTTCATTTTGCACTGTTTATTCATGTTTCTGGACATTTATATTTAGAGGATTTTTAGCAAACACTCTGTATAGCTTATGACTTGTACTACCGGTTTTAGGAATTGTAAGAGATTTCTATTTAAATTGTTAGATGTTATTTAAATAATGTTGTTGTTTCAATTAATGTTAGGCTTACCTAGTCCCTAAGACTAGGTGCCATCACGATACCAAACGGAGGAAAAATTGGGTCGTGACAAGTTGGTATCATAGCTCTAGGTTCATAGGTGCTACGAGTCATAAGCGAGTTTAGTAGAGTCCTGCAGATCATTACAGAGACGTTTGTACTTATCTTCGAGAGGCTACAAAACTATTAGGACAATCTCACTTATTTCATTCCTATCGTGCGAGCTTATTGATCTCAGAGTTTGAACTTTTATCATTTCATTCTCTCACAGATGGTGAGGACACGAACTGCAGTTATTGACGACGCTGCTCCCGGAGCAGGTATCGCTAGAGGCAGAGGCCAACGAGGAGTAAGTGTCGCAGCCAGAGCACCTACCAGAGCAGCAGTTGAGGAGCTCCCAGTAGTTCCAGTTGAGGAGCAGGTACCGAAGGCGCCTGTTGTTATCCCCGGACTTCTGGAGACCTTAGCACAGTTCTTGAGCATGTTTGGTATATTGGCTCAGGCGGGGTTGATTCCGGTTGCACTAGCTACTTCACAGACCAGGGTAGGAACCCAGACTCTCGCCGCCCATACCCTAGAGCAGCGAGTTAATGTTGGAAAGGTTCCAAGTGTCATGGCGACACAGCCTGTGGTTCCAGTTCAGCCCATGGTCAGGGCAGCAACATCTGAGGAAGAACAGCTTAGACTTGCAAGGTTCAAGAAATATTACCCTCCTACATTCAACGGTTTGGCTTCAGAGAGTGCACATGGTTTTCTGGAGGAGTGTCACCGCATTCTCCGTACTATGGGTATTGTGGAGACAAGTGGGGTTGCTTTTACTACGTTCCAGCTCAGAGGAGCGGCTTATCAGTGGTGGCAGGCATATGAGTTGGGTAGCCCAGCCGAGTTAGCTTCACTTACATGGGTTCAGTTTTCATAGATGTTCTTGAGAGAGTTTGTACCTCAGTCCCTTCGAGATGCATGGTGCGCAGAGTTTGAGCAGCTGCGCCGGGGCACTATGTCAGTATTAGAGTATGCCAAGAGATTTAGTGATTTGGCCAGGCATGCACCTTCTTTGGTCGCCACAATTAGATAGCGTGTCCGTAGATTTATTGAGGGACTCAGGCATGATATTCGGTTCAGCATGGCTCGAGAGTTAGAGTTAGATGGTTCGTTTTAGCAGGTGGTAGGGATAACTCACCGAGTAGAGGGCATGTAGGATCACGAGAGAGAAGACAGGCGAGGCCATGGGAGAGAGTACAAGCGAGATCAGGAGAGAGAGGACAGGGAGGTGAGGAGGCCTTGTAGACCGAAGAGATCTACTGGTCCTTATTTTGGAGCCAGGGTACAACATGGTAGAGGTTTTGTGGGTCAGCCAATTCAGTTTGTACTTCAGGCTTCACACAGTGTTTCAGGTGCTCATGGGTCTCAGAGTACCCGTACCGCACAGTTCCCATAGCCACATGGGCAGAGAGGTTGCTTCGAGTGTGGAGATACCAGCCACAGGGTGAGAGATTGTCCTAGACGTCGGACAGATGTGTCATGGCTGGGTATTCAGGCGAGTAGAGGGCGCCCAAGAGGGGAATGCCTATCCCGTTGATATGTCTCATATAGTAGTCTGGAGGCCGCTGCACCAGATGATGTCATACATGTATGCTTTTGATTTATTACAGAGGGGCACCATTCGTATTTTGATTCGGTTCTGCTTATCGGGGCGAGTTCCCCTATTTGTTGTCCCACCTATGGGTGAGTTCATGACTTAGTATTATGTTTAGATATTTACCCCTGTTGGGAGACTCTATGAGTGGTATCCCGTGTCTATCGTTTGTTTCTATTCATTATTGAGAGTTTCGAGGCTAGAAGTAAATTCATGTTGTTTATTATGGTAGGTTTAATGTGATTCCTGAGTAATTTGGTTACGATTTGTGATTTGATACTCTACCGGGGTGAGAGTTTAGTAAGTGTTGTGATTTTATTGGCATAATTGATTTAGTGGGAGATTTCAATTGGTATGATGTGTATTCGGCTTGTGATTCAGAGTTGAGTGTGAGACCATCACAATTCCATATGATTTGATATGTCTGAGTTGGGCTGTGTGCCGCGGTGGAAGGTTATACCAGGATGAGATCCTTATGATTTGTTCATGTACTTTGATTTTTCCTTTTGAATTGATTAGTAGTATGGTACTGTTAGAGAGTTGTGCCTGTCGGGCTTGTTTGACATTTCCCTTATGTGTTTCTCTTTACATATTCAGTCATTTTCATTATGTGCTTCTTGAGTTTTAGCTTGCGGGGTGTGTGCCCGGTGGTATTAGTTGTGACTTGTTGATTCAGGTGTATAGTTAATAGGTCTTTACATTTCTTGCATCGTTGTCAGTGTTGTGGAGGTTTGAACAGGGTTCTAACGGATATGAGGCTAATTGCCGGTGCTGGTTTTGATTACGGGCAGCTATTGTGATCAGAAATGCTATTATGGGCCTATATGTGGTGTGTCTAGTTGTGTGGTCGTACCTTATGGGTGTAGGCATGAGTCGTTACAGCTGGTTGAGACTGACATCGGTTATGGATTTAGAATCGGGTCTTTTGAAGATAAATGGAAGGTGAGAATTTTGACTCTAAGGTTTATCGGTGTTAATAGAAAGGATAAATTACAGTTGGGATGGTGTCGTCAGGCTTATGTGGATTGGGGTGACGTGGGTCCCCCGCGTGTGTATGTTGGATATGTACTTTCAGTGATTTGAAGACTTCGAGGCGATTCTTAGCACGTTCGAGGATGAACGTTTGTTTAAGAGGGGAAGGATGTAACGACCCGGCCGGTCATTTTTAGAATGTAAGTCCTGTTCGGCGGCATAAGGCTCTAAGAAGCTTCGTATTATGTATATTGACTTGCGTGCGTGGTTGATTTCAGTTACCGGATGATTCAGAGTGATTTGGGACACTTAGACCCTAAAATGGAAGCTTAAATCTTAGGATTTTGACCATAGTTAGAACTATGTGAAGACGACTCCAGAATGGAGTTCCGTTGGTTCCGTTGGTTGATTTTGGACTTAGGAGCGTGTCCGGACTGTGAATCTGAGGTCTGTAGCTGATTTAGGCTTGAAATGGCGAAAGTCAAATTTTTGGAGATTTGGACAGGAAGTGGACTTTTTGATATCGGGATCAGAATGCGTTTTCGAGAGTTGGAACAGCTCCGTTATGTTATTTGGGACATTCCTGCAAAATATGACATCATTCCGGGTTGATTTGATAGGTTTCGGCGCGAGTTTTAGAAGTTGGAAGATTTGAAAGTTCTTAAGTTCGATTCTTGATTCGATTCGTAGTTTTACCGTTGTTTGATGTGATTTGAGACCTCGAGCAAGTTCGTATTAGGTTATGGAACTCGGTTGTATGCTTGGACGGGCTCCCGGGGGCTCGAGGTGTGTTTCGGACGAGTTTCAGATGGTTTTTCGTGGTTGTGAAGAGGTCCGCGTTCTGGTGTAATCGTACCTGCGGACCTTGGGCGCAGGTGCGAAGATGGAGGTGTAGGTGCAAAGATGGAGGCGCAGGTGCGAAGATGTAGGCGCAGGTGCGAGAAGAGCTGGACTTGGCAGTCTCCGCAGCGGCTCCGAAGCGGATTTTGGGACACAGAAGCGAGAGGAAGCGCAAGTGCGGTTGGACATGCGCACCAGCAGTTGCGCAGATATGGCTAATTATGTCGCAGGTGCGGTCACGCTGGGCAGAAAAGAGAAATTCGAGGGTTTGATTTCATTCTTCGTGTTTGGACTTGAGAGCTCAGAATTTGGCGATTTTTCGAGGGATTTTCAGAGGAAGCTTTGGGGTAATGATTCCTAACTCATTTTTGGTTGTATTCCATTAATCTATAGTTATTTTCTCCATTTAATTTCGGATTTGGTTTGAAAAGTTAGGAAAATGGGGGAAAGGTTCCCTAACTGAATTTCTGAGTTTTTATTGGGATTTAGACATCGGATTTGGATAATTTTGGTACGAGTGAATGGGTGTTTGTATTTTGTGATTTTTACCCGATTCCGAGACGTGGGCCCGGGTTGACTTTTTAGGATGGATTTCGGAATTTTTATTAAAATCTTGATTTCATTAATTAGATTAGCCTATTATAGTTGTATTTATGATATGTAATTGTTTTGGCTAGATTTGGGCCATTCGGAGTCGGATATTCGTGGGAAAGGCATTGTGACCGATTGATTGAGCTTGGTTCGAGGTAAATATATTGCCTAACCTTGTGTGGGGTTTTTCCCCTTAGGATTTGAGTCTTCTATGTTGAGTGTAGTCTGTGTACGCGAGGTGACGAGTGCGTGCTCAGACTTATTTGTAGAAAGTTGGCCTTTGAGGGTTCTTAGGTCCTTATATTCTCCGAGTATGATGTTGTTCTTGATATGATTAAGTTCCTATTTACTAGTTTCACCTCTACACACTTTAATTATAATTAATTGCTTTCAGGATTTACATTTATTGCCTATTTGACTCTTATTTGACTTAACTGAAGATTTTACCTCCTCTATTGTCATGCTATCTTTTCATAACTGCTTATCTTTATTGGGAATTATTATTATCTCATCCTATAATTTGTCCAGTCTTAATTGAGGTTATGATTATCTTTCTGTTGCTTATCCTTAATTGAATTGTTGAATATCCTTCGTAATTCCTCAACCTTAAAAGAAGTTTTAGATATCCTATATCTTAGTCGACTTGTTTTATTAGGAATTATTTGACTCGTGTTAGATTCCCTGTTGTTGAAATGTATATTGTGGGATCGTTACATATTAGTTTTCCCTTGTTGAGTTGTTCTCTTTACACCTAGCATTCTTTACAGTGGTTATTCCTTATGAATTGGTTCTACCATTTCTTTGTTATTTAAAGTTCTTGAGTTGATTTACTTGTCGTACTTTGTATTATTTTCATTGTTGTTGTTGTACTTGTTGTGGTAAATCATGAGGTTTCTGCCGTGCGGTTGTTGTTATGGGGTTGCACAAGGTTTCTGCCATGCAATTGTTACTATTGATATTTGCACATGCGGCATGACAAGGAGGCACATATTATATATATATATATATATATATATATATATATATATATATATATATATATATATATATATATATGTGGGTTGCGCATGTGGCTAGACAAGGTGGGAACATTGTTATGCACGTGTGGTGAGACAAGACGGGCACTTACTTTATTACTGCACACGTGGCGAGACAAGGTGGGATGTGTCAGGGATTGAATTGCGATTATTTGTGGCCTGGGGGCATTCTTGTTGTTGATATTTGTGTAGTGGTATCTGTACCTGTGTGAGCTTTATCTTGTGAAAGCTGTGAGAAAATATTCTATGTGTTGTCCGTTCTTTTTTCTTATGCTTATTTGCTGATATGGACTATGGTAGGACATTTGCACAAGCATACACATAGTTAAGCACTCTTATCGGATAAGAGGTGTTCTTGATATTGTTAAGCATAGATGCTCACCATTGTTTACTTGCCTTCTATGTGAGAATGGCTCTATTGGCACGTGAGTCGTCAGTGCGGTTATGAGGTATTATGGGGGCACATGATGCCAAGTGTTAGGGTTCAGGTATTGAGACCCGTGAGTTATGATTTGTCCAAGGTTCGGTACCTCGTGGAGTTGTTGACTAAAACCTGATGTAAAAGCGGTTGTAGTCGCTGAGTTATTACTTGTCCTTGCTGTATTTGTGATTCCGGATTTAGGTTGTGTTCCATTCACTTTGTCTGTGTCATTTTCATGATATTCCACTGATACTTGTTATTTCCTTCTGTATTGCCATTACTGTATTGTGAGCCATATTGCATAGTCTTTATATAGACATCATACTTCTGTTATTCATATACTTATACCTGTTCAGTTTATTAGACCAGTGGGTGTCTTGACTGTTCCTCATCACTACTCCACCGAAGTTAGTCTTGATACTTACTGGGCACCGCTGTGGTGTGCTCATTCTTCACTTCTGCACATTTTTGTGCAGATCCAAGTACTTGTTCGTTAGTTAGCTGTGTGGACAGTTGCTGTAGAGACTCAAGGTAAACTTGTTGCTGCGTTCGCAGGCTTTGGAGTCACCTTCAAGTTTTCATTTTGCACTATTTATTCCTATTTCTGGATAGTTGTATTTACAGGTTTTTTAGCAAATACTCTGCAGAGCTTATGACTTGTACTATCAGTTTTGGGAATTATAAGAGATTTCTATTTAAATTGTTATATGTTATTTAAATAATATTGTTGTTTCAATTAATGTTAGGTTTACCTAGTCCCTAAGACTAGGTGCCATGACGATACCAAACGGATGGAAAATTGGGCCGTGACAATAATACTACTTAACACTTTAAAGGTCATCAATAAAGATTCAGACAGAACAGTCCTAGCTAACCATCTTTACAGTGCTTTTCAAAGATATCAGAAACAAGATTCGACCCTCAACATGTCTGCAAGTTTACAGATTAAAACATGGAATCCCTAAGGACTTCAATAGAGTCATACTCCTAATAGTGTTAGTCTCAAATAAATCATCACGTTCAAAAAGCATCAACAAAGGTCATAAGATTTAAGGATCAGATTTGGTTTCAAATTAACAGTAGGGAAAGGACTGGGGTGGTTCTGGACAAAGCATGAAATCAGGAATCAAACAGGAACATACAGTATTCAGTTAGTTGTACGAACACTTCAAGTGAAGTTATAACTTCATATGGACAGGGGAGATTTGCACATTTATATGATTTTGAACCAAGTTTGCTTATATAGTAGAGCAGTAAATAAGGAAAAAGCCGTTGGAACTTGAAATTTTACTAGTGAACATTTATTGTGAGAGAGAGAGAATTCTTTTTATGCATAAGAAGTTTTTTTTATGTGCTAAAAATTTTTAATATGAAACTACATTCTTTGAAGTGAACAATGCAAATAGAATGTAGAGGAGGAAGAGTTTAGATTTACTATGATGTACATGAATGAGATAGAGATCATAATGAATGAAGGTAACCCTTGAGGCTCAAAGGTCACACTTGAATTGCATGGTTCAAAATTGAATATTTAAATGTTCTTATACTGAGGGTTACAGAAGAGTTGGTATCAATTTATTTGCTTGATGACAAGCAATGACTTTTAATGAAAAAGATATATTTCACAATAAATATGAGAGCAAGAGTAAATCTAAATTTCAGTAATTTCTTATTTTGTGATGTGGCAGGAAAGAGCAAATAATAGAGAACAATTTAATACTTCTTCCGGAACAAATGCTTGTCAAACACAACATTAATAATAAATTAGAGGAATACTTGGTAGGAGAAATATTTTCATCACTCCATCAAAATATCAGTTGTGCAAAGTTCATAGTAGAAAAGGCTATCTTAGCAAGCCGAAAACCTAGACCTAGCGAAGCACAACACAAAAAAGGTAGTATTCTTTTTCTCTATTCAACCAAGAAAAATCACGCCACCTCGATTCGAATCCAAATACTATAATTAAATAATAATAATAATAATAATAATAATAATAATAATAATAATAATAATAATAATAATAATAATAAGAATAAGAATAAGAAATATACCAACACAAGATCTTTTAAATCTTGAGATGAAAATTCTTATACATTCAAATAAATTTGTAGATCAACTAAATAAAATGATGATAGCCAAGTTTCCTTGTGAAAGCAAGACATTTATTAGTTTTGACTCTGTAGAAGAAGATACCAACAACTACTATAAAACAAATACTGGATACTTTATGTAACGACCCGACCGGTCGTTTTGAGTATTTACGCTCCTTTCAAATATTTAAAGTCTTGAATAACTTCCTACGATGTATTATGACTTGTGTGAATTGTAGGTTTTGGTTTTAAGGTATTTTAGAGTTAGCTTGGAAGAATGAATTTCATGTTGGAAGCTTAAGTTGAAATAGTTGACCAGATATTGACTTATGTGTAAACGACATCGAAATTTAATTCTAATGATTCCAATAGCTCCGTATAGTGAAAACTTTTCGAATTTGTATATCACTAGAATCAATTACTTATTTGGATGATATCATGACGTGCGGTAATTCTGTTTGACTATGAATTCTACATTTCAGTATAAGAAAGGAAAGAAGAATAATTTTAAATTTGCATAAGATATTTTCAGAGTGAGTGTTACGATTGGGGTATTTATGGAGGTGCTTAAGAAAAATACAGTGGCTTACGGGCCTTAGGGCGATGTGGTTTTATGTTAGGATGTCTTATAGTGAGCTTTGGGTAAGGATAGAAGTGTTATGACAAGGAGAAATATCAACTTGAGAGTAATTCAGAAGAAACTCGGAGAAAATAGGACAAATGGGTAACATGATAGATCAATATGGTAATGGTATGCTCGGTTCTTTTAGTTCTTACGATGAGGTGGGGCTTTACGGGTGTTTTGTGGCAATACTCTCGGATTTGGCAACCTGTGTGGCAGTAGAGTTAGAAGAATTCAGTTCGGATAGCTTGGTTATGTGCAAATGAATTTCAAAGTGTTCATGATGGTTTCTACCATGGTTTAAACCGGATATTTTCTACCGGTGTATGGAACGTGTTGTGTATTGTGATTTCCTCCTAGAAAGAAGCAAGAGAGAGGTTTCCAACTAATAAGGTATGTAATTTGCTGGTGACTTAGAGTTTATAATGAGATTCTTGTGCCTTTCACATGATATATGTGGTGTGTTACGCGGGATTAAGATTTACATGTACAAGGTGTCAGTTCATTCTTGAAAGAAAGATCACGAATTTTGGACAGAATGATCAATTTCAGATAATTAGATGAATGTTATAACTGCTCGGTAATCCCTGAGAAGGGTGCATATTTCAAAAGGCGCATTGTGTTTTGACTTACAAATTTTCATTGGTATTGCAGTATTCACCTGGTTGATAGACTGCCGATATTTAAATTATTGTTATGTGGCACGGAAGAATTATGGAAGTATTCCGTATGGGAGGATCGTGAATGGAAGATGTGTTAGTCATTCTAGTACTGGAGTTGGGATCAGTTACAGTGATTCATGTGTTTGATGAATTTGGAGACTGGGAGTTCTCAGAAGTATATTGTTTCGGGGTTGCGACCTATTTGAGGTGACTATTTTATTTAAAACACGGTGGAGGCACTAGTTGCGTTAATTATTTGTGATAGCTATGCGCTATGAGTGCGCATATATGTGAGGTTTGAGCCATTATGCGGGCATTAGAGCAAGTATTCATACTCGAAAGAATGCTTAGGCTATACTATGCATAGAGTTGACTGTTAAGTGTAAAGTTATAACGTTTCCCGTATTCGTACCTTTGTTGAGAACTATCTAGGCTATACTTGAGGTTACAAAGAAGATGATTTCCTAAATAAATAGGGTAGTTACTAATTCTGCGTAAAATTGCCGATTTAAAGTGTGATAGCAGACTTTGCACATGCTTACACTATGGCGTGCTATTTATACCAGTCCAGGAGCATGGGAATCTTATTTCATTATCATATACAAGTGTACTTGTTTAATTTCTCCTATATGATATGCTGGGACTGGAGGCCTCTGACCATGCCGGGCGATTCATATCATTGGCACGTGAGTTGTCTGTGCTGTGTATGGAAATTTTATTTCTATGATAATTTATCTGATTCATTAATTTCCTTCCTATATAATTGTGCATATGCGCCTACGGTTATCCTCTTCACGAAATTTGAGGAGTTGGTTGTAACATTGCGGTTGTGGTGGTATTTGTTGAACTTGCAATACGGTTCTCTTCCTTGAGACATCTCCCATATTTGGGCACATGGATTGCACAGTTGTGGCTTGAGTTATATTGATGTGGCGTGTCTGTGGGATAGTTATGTTTAATAATATAAGGTCATTGGACCTAGAATGGGTACTATCAGGTTTGATTACGGTATATTCGGGAGGATAATATTGAAAGTCGGCTTAGAAAGTGATTATGGTTCTAGTTGGGGCGAGAGAGCTCCATGACTTGTTGCTCTAATAAGGGGTCATGAGATTTTTGCATGTTTCTTTTATTATTAGAAGTGTACGAAGGTTTTGGAACAAGGTTTGGCTTGATATGAGGTTTAATACTTGTACTTGGTTGGTTTGGAGTAATTACTGTGATTGGGAATGGTGCTGCGAGCATGTGAGTTGTGTAGTATGCAATGTGATTATATCTGGGGTTATGTCTATGGCTTGATATAGCTTGTTCATACTTATACGGTGTGTGAGATTTAGATCTTAGAAAGAATTTTTGGTGTTAAAAATTGGGCTCCAAGTTTTGGGCTAAGGTTAAATTAATGATTTTCAGTTGTGCTATGTTGTCAGGCCTATATAGAATAGGGTGACATGGCATCACCCCAGGTATGTTCATGGTAAGGAGGAACATTGATTTAAAGGCTTAGGAATAACTCTTGGCACGTTCGAGGACGAACGTATGCTTAAGTGGGGGAGATTGTAACGACCCGATCGGTCATTTTGAGCATTTACGCTCCTTTCAACTATTTGAAGTCTTGAATAACTTCCTACGAGGTATTATGACTTGTGTGAATTGTCAGTTTTGATTTTAAGGTATTTCGGAGTTAGCTTGGAAGAATGACTTTCATATTGGAAGCTTAAGTTGAAATAGTTGACAGGATATTGACTTATGTGTAAACGACCTCGGAATTTAATTCTGATAATTTCAATAGCTCCGTATGGTGATTTTGGACTTAGGAGCGTGTCCAGAAAATTATTTGGAGGTCCGTAGTGGAATTAGGGTTGAAATGGCGAAAGTCAAATTTTTGGAAAGTTTGACCGGGGGGTGACTTTTTGATATCGGGGTCGTAATCCGATTCTGAAAATTGTAATAGGTCTGTTATGTCATTTATGACTTGTGTGCAAAATATGAGGTCAATCGGACTTGATTTGATAGGTTCCCGCGTCGTTTGTAGAAATTGGAAGTTTCAAAGTTCATTAGGCTTGAATATATGTGGGATTCGTGTTTTTATTGTTGTTGGATGTGATTTGAAGACTCGAATAAGTTCGTATGATATTTTAGGACTTGTTGGTATATTTGGTTGAGGTCCCGGGGGACTCGGGTGAGTTTCGGATGGTTAACGGATCAAATTCGGACTTAAAACCACTGCTGGAATTTTTGCTTCTGGCATTTTCGCACCTGCGGAGGTTTGATCGCAGGTGCGAAGCCGCACGTGCGCACCAGCCATTGGAGAAGCGAGCTTTTTGCAGAAGCGGAGCTAGCCTCGCAAACGTGAGCCCGCAGAAGCGGCTCCTAGCTCACAGAAGCGGCTCCAGTGGAGGCTTGGCGAAACCGCAGAAGCGGTTGAATTCTCGCACCTGCGAGACCGCAGAAGCGGCTAAGTGAGTCGCAGGTGCGGAACCCCTGGACAGTATACATTTCGAAGAGGTTCCGAGTTTTGCCATTTTTGGACCTTCAAGCACGGAGTTTGGGGCGATTTTGAGAGAGAATTCGAGGAAAACTTGAGGTAAGTCCCTTGTGATCATTTCTACTCCATAATATTGAATTATCATCGAATAATCCGACTAAATTACATGTTTTTGAGGTGTAAATCGGGGGTTTGAACTTAGGGATTTGGAAATAAGATTCGATGATTTGGAGGTCGAGTTGATGTCGGATTTTGATAAAATTGGTATGGTTAGACTCGTGGTTGAATGGGCTGCCGGATTTTATAACTTTTGTCGGGTTCCGAGACATGGATCTCACGGGCGATGTTTGAGTTAATTTCGGATTTTTATTGGAAAAATTTGTATTTTCTTATGGAATTAATTACAATAATTGGTATTGACTGAATCGAACTAATTAAGGCTAGATACGAGGCTTTCGGAGACCAATTCTCGTGGCAAGGGCATAGCGGAATAAAGAATTACACGGTTTGAGGTAAGTAACAGTTATAAATCTGGTCCTGAGGGTATGAAACCCGGACTTTGTATCATGTGATTATTTTGGAGGTGGCGCACATGCTTGGTGACGGGTGTGTGGGCATGCACCGAGGGGATTGTGACTTGGTCCGTCCCGTGGAAACTGTAAAGTTGAATAACTTGTTGTTAGCTATGTGCTCTCTATGTGTTGTGGAAATTTGATTGTTAGTCATGTTAGAAACCATGTTTAGGCTATATGTTGGTACTGTTGGGACCCACAAAGGTCGTGTACATGTTGAACTATCTACTTAATTGTTGTTTTGTATTCAGTCACAGTTTACTTGATTATTTTATCCCATTCTCTATTGTTCATTATTGATGTATCATATCATTGTTGTTTGTGCTGATTTCATGATTGTTGAGAGCCCGAGAGACTGAGAGATTTATGACTGAGCGAGCCCGAGGGCATGATTGTGAGATATTATACTTTAGCACGTGAATTGTCCGTGTAGCACGTGAGTTGTCTGTGCGGATTCAGATATTATACTATAGCACGTGAGTTATCCGTGCGGATCTAGATATTGATACTATAGCACGTGAGTTGTCCATGCAGATTATAGCGCTTGGGCTGTAGGAGCCCCTCCGAAGTCTGTACACCCCCATTGAGCGCGGGTACCCATTGAGTGTGAGTGCTGAGGACTGAGAGCCCAGTGAGTGATGTTGTCCTAAGAGGCTGTACTTACTTTTCATTTGTTGTTGCACTTAGCTGTTATCTGTCATTGTTGTGAAATACTCTGAAAGATTTTATATCCGGATTACATGAACTTGAACTGTATAAAACTGATTTGACTTAAACTGTTGGATTTGAAAGCATTCTATTCTTTGCTGGAATTACTGAAAGTGAACTATAACTGTGTAGCTCGTCACTATCTTAAGTTACTTATTTATTATTGTTACTTGCTGAGTTGGTTGTACTCATACTACACCCTACACTTTGTGTGCAGATCCAGGTGTTCCCGGATATAGCGGGTTTTGATTCTTTCGCACAGTTGATTTTTCAGAGATTCAGAGGTAGCTGTCGTGTTTCGCAGACCTTGCCTCTCCTTCCCTATCTCCTTAATTATAGTATTTGGTCTCAGACTATTATGGACCATATTTTTTCAGACTTGTATTCATATTAGATGCTTATGTACTCAGTGACATCGGGTTTTGGGAGTGTTTGTATATGTATTTGTGAGTTTTTCTTTCGCTAAATTTAGATATTATGTTTTCGAACTTAAAAGATATGGTGGTTTATTGAGATTATCGGTTTGCCTAGTATTGAGATAGGCGTGTAACACCCCGAAAATTTTTGAAGAACTTAAGTGTAAAGCCCGGTAAAAATTTGCAAAGAAAATAATATTTTATGGTGCCGGACTAGGCTTACCTGTTTGAGGGCTCAGACTTTTTGGGTTGAACAATGCATGGGAAAGTAAAGAAAAATTTTTGGCGGAAAATTGCATTTCTGCGGTCCATTATGCTACCGCAGAATCACTCTGTGGACCGCATAATGGCCGCAGAGTGAGGCAGTTAATTGACTCAGTTGGAAGCAATTATGAGATCGACTATGCGACCGCATAGTGACCGCAGACTCAGGCAGATTTTTGGTCATTTTGGACACCAATTATGCGACCGCAGAACCTGTTCCGAAGCTTCATTTTTGAGTTTTTAAAACCCGACCCTACTTCGTTAAATACAAGCAAAGGGTCATTTTTTGAGCAAATATTTTGATGTTTTAGAGAGAAGGGAGAGTGTTTTAGAGAGAGAGAAAACCCTAGGCTAATTATTCATCAAGTCTTGCTCAAATCTTGGAAGATTAACAAGGAAAACACACAAGTTTTTCATCTAAGAGGTAAGGTTCCATACCCTAGTTTTTAATTTCGAATTTGGGTAGAAGATGGTTGATTAGGAGTATGATTCATGGGTATGAGAGTATTATTTATACATGCATGTACCAATAAGAATTGTGGGAGGATTGTTGAACTTAAATAAGTAAGGATTGGGTTGTGGAGTGAAGGAAATCTTGTAGAAAAACCTTGTGGTTAAATTTGCACACCTAGTATTTGATAAAATGCTCAAATGGGCTGAGACCATGAATATCTTCCTAATTATGATTCAATTTTGTTATGTATCAAAATAGATTGGGATTGCTAGAATTTCCGGAACGTTGTAGTAATTTAAGGAAAGCTCAATTGAGGTATGTTGGCCAAACTTTCTCTCTTGGAATTGAATTCCATAATGTTTCCGTGAGTTTCAAAGTATGGGTTGCGTATTAAAATGTGGTGGCTTGAATCGTATTTCAAATGAAAGCTAGTATGCCAAATTATGTAAGAAAATCTCAATATTCTTAAGACTCTTAATTGCTCATATGTGTACCTAAAGTCTTGATTAGGAATGTCTTATTGTTGATAACCTATAAAGATGGTTGGAAGTGAAATAAGTAAATTGGAAATATAAAGTGTGGCCAACGTGCCAATGGTGAAAGTTATACTTGTGACCAATGGTGCCAATGAAATGAAATAATGTGAGAAAGATTATGAAATAAACTTTGACTCAACTATTCCAAAATTGACTTCGATAATATAATCGGCTAAAAGTTTATGAACTCAAGTGATGCCCGTATGTGGCTGTTTTAGCTAATGCTATGCTTTGTAAGTAATTTTCAATGTGTTTTGCGTTCTTACATATTCGTGAGTGAAAATTGTGTATGCTTTTAACTTGTACTTCGATTGCCAATCATTTTACTCTATTTATTGGAAAGAAATCGATTGTGTTTAAAGCCTTCATTACTAATGAATTTAAAGTTGTAATTTTCGGAATATTCTACTTGTTGATAATTATGATGATAATCTATGAAAGGGAAGAAATGAAAGTGTGGAATATGAAATACATTGCGCCATGAATAAAGAATCATATGTATGGCCAAGAGAGCCAATGAAATAATAATGTTGTAAGTGGTTGAAAGTACGGATTAGGTGATATGTGGTGTGGAAGGTTATGAGATGTACGTATTTGTACTTTTGTTTCCTATATAGTGTTATGAAACCCAATGGACGGTCTATGAAACGCATAGGTATATTGTGTTATGAAACCCTATGGACGGTCTATGAAACACATAGGTATATTGTGTTATGAAACCCTATGGACGGTCTATGAAACGCATATGTATATTGTGCTATGAAACCCTATGGACGGTCTATGAAACGCATAGGTATATTGTGTTATGAAACCCTATGGACGGTCTATGAAACGCATAGGTATATTGTGTTATGAAACTCTGTGGACGGTCTATGAAACGCATAGGTATATTGTGATATGAAACCCTGTGGACGGGCTATGAAACGCATAGGTATATTGTGTTATGAAACCTTGTGGACGGTCTATAAAACGCATAGGTATATTCTGTTATGAAACCCTGTGGACGGTCTATGAAACGTATATGTACATTGTGTTATGAAATCCTGTGAACGGTCTATGAACGCATAGGTACATTGTGTTATGAAATTCATTGTGATATGAAATCCTATGGACGGTCTATGAAACGCATAGGTGTATTGTGTATAAGAGGTATAGACGTACGGTATGAATAAACACTATGGATGGTCTATGAAACACATAAGTGTATAATATGATATGTGAATACTAAGGACGGTCTAATGAGACACGTTATTAATGCAGACCATGGGTGCCTCCTTTTTGTTGTCCTTGTTTCTACATGTTGTTTCAATTACATTATATTATGTGTTCCACGTATAGATCATATGGACATTCTATTTTGAAAGAGGATTTTTAGCTATACATACTAGTGCTATTCGACAGTACTAACGTCCCTTTTGCCGGGGGCGCTGCATCTTTAATGGATGCAGGTGGTTCTACAGCATGTGGCATTGATCAGTGATAGCAGTACACTCCTTTCAGCCGATTTGGTGAGCTCCACTTCATTTTGGGGTCATGTATCTTTTGTTTCTCATGTACTTTGTGGTTGAGGTATAGCCGAGGCCTTGTTGCCGGCATTTTCATAATACTCTTCAGTTGTACTTTGAGGCTCCGTAGACAGGTTGTGGGTGGTATTTGATGTTGGGAATTGGATTAGAACTGTTGGCATTTGGCAACATGTTTTTCATTAAATCTATAAACTCGTACTATTTTGGAAATATTGAATGATGCTGTTAATGGGAATGAAATGGAAGTGGTTAATGAAATCTCTTCAGTATTTGATTAACATAGTACATCTTCTCTTTATTCACGAATGAATTTGGGTAGAATAAAATTTAACAGGCTTGCTCAGTCAGGTTCACTCAGTTGAGCGCCGGTCGCGCTCCTCTTTTTTGGAGCGTGACAAGGCGCCATCACGACGGGTGAAATTTTAGGTCGTGACACTTTAACACCAAATGGTCTTCCGTCACATATGTATATCGTCAAACCCATAATGTTATTTAAGTTTCTCTTATTCTCTTTCTTTTACTCTATATAAGTATGTATATACTTTTATGTTTACAAATATCAATAAAATTTCAAATACTTATATTTCCTTGAATAGGTTAGTTCTGAAAGAAAATGCCCCTATCATGCTACATAGAAATTCAGAACCTTCAATGGCTTAGGCAATAAAACAAGGTTGATCTATAGAGAATTTGACAACAATGTTATATATGCAGAATTGCAACGGGTTAATCCGCTACGAAGCATTTGTTTATTCCAAGAATTTAACTTTCTCCCTCTGAAAATGAAGGATACCCTTTCAAATTCGTGCAAAAATATTTTTTCTTACGTTTATGTTTTGTAGTGATGATAAATAAAGCACAAGATCAAACAATACTCTATGTCGGATTATATCTATCACAATATGTTTTCTTATATGGACAACTTTATGTTGCACTTTCAAGAGGAATATCAATATCAGTAATAAAAGTCCTGGTTATGATAGAACAACCGAAACAGATGGAAGGAAATACACGAGGAATACCGTTTATAAGAAAGTATTAGGTGAGATATACTTAATTATAAAATTTTAACCTTATAAAATCTAAATTAGTATGCAAATCAAATGTATCTAATAAACACTTTACTTATTCATCTTTGTATGTTCGGACGAATAATTCACTTAATGATGATTTCTAATGATCACTCACAAAAACTTATTATATTAGTTTATGTATACTTACTTACGGAAAACTTCATTGTATAATATTAATATTAGTTTATGATAACGTGTACTACTAAACTCCGCATACATGTGCCAAAAAACTAGTATCAAAGATATATATTTGAATGAGAAATATATGTCACCTTTCTGTGTTTTTTGTTCTATTTTGCTCGATGTTAGAAAGTAGATTAGCCCATTTGTTCACAAACTTCTTTCTATTTCTTTCCGTTTCTTGTTCTATTTTCCTCGATGTTAAAAAATACATTAGCCTTTATGTTCACAAACCTCTTTTTGTTTCTCTCCGTTTGTAAAAAATAGATTAGCCCATTTATTCACAAACTTCTTTCTATTTCTTTTTCTGTTTTTGGCCAAAAATGATCATGCCTAATTTTTTCATTTCTTTTTCCCCCCGAAAATTAACAGCGCTTTCATTTCATAACCCTAGCTAAGGGTTCCGTAGGGGTATATAATTTTATTGCATTCACTTCCGTAACAAAGTTGCGGCGGCTTTAGCAGAAAAACCCACATTTCCCGTGTGAGTCTCTCTTCTCTTTGCCTTTTCCATTTTCTCTCTGTATGCAAAATCTAATTTTATAGTTGAATTGCAGAAGGTAAGGTAAGAATGGCGGTTCCATTGCTGAACAAGAAGGTTGTGAAGAAGAGGGTCAAGAAGTTCATTAGACCCCAGAGCGACCGCAGGATCACTGTTAAGGTACTTTTTCCTGCCAAGCTTCGGTTTACCGGTTTCAGTAGCTCAATATCCAAATAAGAATGTGTTTTATACCCTTCTGTTAGTATATCAATTCTATAATATTTGTGTTGTGACATGTTTCGAAATTAGACTGCAATTTTGGCAATTTTTGGCTGAGATTGCACCTAAAGCCTGATTTTTCGTAGGCCATTTGTTTCTTAATTTTTGGTTTAAATAATGCTACCAATATAGGGATGAAGAGATTCACATAAAAATGGTGGTTATCAAAATTGTGATGACTTAATGTAGCTGCAAGATTGCCCATATATTGAATAAGTATATAATTGATCTCTCATTATTAATACCCAAAAGAGACTATTTTAGAATTATATTTGTGATATATATTTCAACAACTTGAGTAGTGTACAATTACTTATAGTAGATGCCTATTCTCAACGTTCATTCTTTCCATCATTTCATCCTTGACATAGCTTCACCTGTCAAGAATAGGATGTTGCATATTGTGCTAGCAAATGAGTTCAAAAAAACTCTATAAAAATGAATAGAGGTTTATAACCATCTAATTTCTTTTTGAATTAAAGTTTTTCATACTTTCCAAAGTTGACAGCAATGAAGTGAGAAGGCTTGTTCTAAGTGACAATAGTCGATGACTAAGGTGCAAATAAAGAATAAAAGCACCTGAAAAGATATACCTCGCATCTCCCTCTCTCAAGAATCTCTATTTTCTTAGCACAACTTCTTACCATATGTCGCCTCTCTTTGTAAGTTAGTGGAACCTAGGGATCAATTAAAACTTTTAATTTGACTAGTCATAGACTTCTATTACTTTTTTATAAGGCCATTTAATCAAATATAACCCTATTTCTTTCTTCGGCCGACATCTCTCAGACAAAGAATAACCATGAAAGCAAGCAACATAGGAGCAGAATCCTACTTTTGTTTGGGTCACAGAGAATTGTAGTTTAACCATGAAAGCAAGCAACATAGGAGCAGAATCCTACTTTTGTTTGGGTCACAGAGAATTGTAGCTTAACCTTATCCACGCGACTCAATTTCAGCCATCTCCTCAATAATTCCCTCTTTTTCTGCAAGAATTCAGTTGCACCAAATCTTCTATGAAGTACTTATCTGCTCTTATCACTATGTATTTTGTTTACATAGATACTCCAAGAAGACATGTTTAAGTTTTTGCGGATGATTTACTTCCAAATCCTCCGCTGGTGAGAAGGATGGAGGTACTAAGAATGGGATTTTGGGGGGGGGGGGGTTGTAAAGTTTTAATGTCATTCACATAAAATGTAAATTCAAACGCAATATATAAACTACCTTCTAGTTTATACCGTGGCTTGAGTTGTCGCTGTTTCAAGAGACAGCAAAGGGCTCCCCCGGATCTTGCTCCTCTAGCTGCTCCATTTGCTGCCGTCATGGAAGATTGGTGGTGGCAAAGGTGTTGTAGGATCAAGATCTGCATGTTCAACCATTGGGAGTGCCTGCCCCTTGAAACGGAGGCAGCTCAAGCCACTGTTATAAAACTTGAAGTTATATTGGTTAAGGTACTGCTTCTGAATTTACATTGTTTGTATGATTGTCATTGGCGGCGATTTGGAAATAAATCTTTTGCGAAAATTGAAAAGTGTATTCTTGGCAGACAGCAAAAACTTTTATAGAAAACCAAATAATAATCACAAATTCATTTTGCAGAAAAATTAGTGAAAGAAACTAAGATCAACTGCCTTTTTGCCTTCATAGAACTCTCAGTTCTTTTTAAATAAGACATTTATGATGAGAAGATTTCCTATCCCCCCCAAAAAAGCAGTAAGCTGAACATCTTTATGCATAAAAATAAATAACTATTTCTTGAAATTGCAGAATTTATTTTATAGGGTTTGAATGCTAATCTCATTAGTTAACCAATACCTACCATACTTTGGTAAGAATGGGAAATTTTGGAATACACCAACTTGTTCTCCTGTTACTCTGCATATTTTTTGTGAAAAGAAAGGCCATATTTTCTGAAATTGTTGGGAATTGAACAAGTTTCCATATTCTACAAGAATAAATGGGGACTTCAAATATTTCCTACTTTTGATGCACCTTTTATTTTCTTTGCCCTAATATCCTATAAAAGGTTATTCTAGACAACAGAATTCTTTTTTGTTCTGAAAACGTGGAGACTAATTTACTGAACAAGTTTTGTGATAGAGTTGGGCCTTGAATGTTTCTGTTACTTGAACCCCCACTTGCACGACTTCATTATATTATCCTATTTCTGCATTTTGTAATTTGTCAGTTTTTAGTGTAGCTTAGACGATTCTGCAAGTTTAGATGGATGGTGGAATGAGAAAGCATTTAGTCTGTAGAGTATAATTGTTACTTTGTCCTCTTCTGAAAAGTACTAGTTGCACGTGTGTGTTGCGGCAGTTAGTATAAAACGTATACAAAAAGAATAAATTATTAGAAAATAGCAATTGTTCTTAAACTAAATGCGATTTTTGTTCAAATGATCAAAGTGAATGTTATTAGATTGATACAATTGTTGAATTCAATATCTTCTGAACATGTAAAGATGATGAATTCAGTTGAATTCGTTATATAGTTGTAGTTATAGAGACAAAATATGTTATGCTGTTGTATCACACCTAACATCTCTTTATAAATGCTATGTTCATAATGTCATAAAACAAGAAAATAATAAATGCAGCCCGGTGCAGTAAGCTCCCGCTATGCGCGGGGTCCGGAGAAGGGCCGGACCACAAGGGTCTATCGTACGCAAAACAAGAAAATAATGATTTTATTAATTAATAGTAAATTTTGGACAAACAATTTTTTTTAACACAACTAAGTTCACTCTTGCAGTTGGTATAAAATGGATCATAAAAAATTTATGTTAATCATCGTGTAAGGAATCATTTAGTTTTCCATTTTTTGGAGAATAAAAAAAAAAATCTAATTTTAATTTGTCACGATTCTGAAATAAATTTTTTATGTAGAGAAATGAGGTTGAGCTACTTTTATTTTATAACAAAAGAAATTAAAAGTTCAAATATGTGCCATGCTCTTTTCTTTCTTTCTTTTTTTCTTTTCTTGGGTTGAGTTTAATATTAAAACTTTTTAATGTTTATATGTTTGTTTTTAGCATGATGATGTAATTTGTTTTTCGTAACCTAAGGGGTCGTTTGGTTCAATTGTGGGATAGACAATGATAATCCCATGGGTTAGGTGTTATCCATGGGATTAGCTATCCCACCCTCTATATGGGATAACTAATCCCACCATTTTGATATAAAATTTATTTGGGATGAATTAATATCCATAACCAAACATGGGATAGATACAATCCCAAACTGTATCCCAGGATTAGTATCCTTATCTGGGTAACCCAACGACCCCCAAGTACATAGAATGCTTATTTGTTCGTTTAAAGTTCATAAAAATGTAAATACGCTAAGTGGACCTCTGCTTATGTAAAAAAATTGTCGAGATTCTTGTTGGTCTTAGTCTAAATTCATCCCAGACCAAATAAAAGTTAATACTATCCTAAGCTCATTTTGGATTAATTCTGCCAATGAGTGCACATTGCTGAGGACAATTTTTCAAAATTATAGGAAAAAATGACAAATTTATAATTGTATCAAAGTTCCCGATTAGTTTATCTAAAGTTTAAAATATTAATTGTAGATACAATTTTACATAGTATGACTGTAGCTTAATTTATTGTTTAAATTAACATTACAATGGTAGTTCTGACTTCTATTAATTTATACTTAAAATTACATCAAAACTCTGTAAAAGTTTAAAAGGAATAAAACGAGCATGCGTTGCTAATGTCTTCTATGTAATCAATTATTGTAATTATTTGGAGAAAAAGATACTAATAGTTATATACTTCAGAGGCTAAGAGTAAGAAAAACTTTAATTGACACGCATTAAACTCCAAAAGCATTTCCAAAGTCCATAAGGATATAAAAGTTGGTCAAATAAGGAATGAAATTATATAAGGTGAAATTTTAATTGAATTTGAAGTCCTAAATATTAGGAACTTCTACATAGTTTAAATAAGAAAAGATTTTGAAAAAATAAAATTTTAGTTGTCTACATAGTTTAAATAAGAAAAGATTTTGAAAAAATAAAATTTTAATTGATTCTAAAGTCCTAAATATTAGGGAAATAATTAAATGACTATTTGGTTTCGTGTGAGATCAATTTTTTAAGGGTAAAAAGGGTGAACGACATTTTGCTAAGGGACTTCATGCTATTAATATAATAAATATAGATAATCATTGATTTGCACATTATTGATTGGTTTAGTATGTGGGATTATGAAGGTTAATTGGTTTCATACATTGCTACAGGTCATTTTCATTACATCGAGAGGGGAATGCATCTAGTGTCCCAAATGCATTCACCTTTCATCGGTCAGCATGAACTGTGCTGGCTTACTAAATTAAACTAACTATTTTGATTTTTCTAAAACAGGAAAGCTGGCGCAGACCAAAAGGTATTGATTCTCGTGTTAGAAGAAAGTTTAAGGGATGTGTGCTGATGCCCAATATTGGATATGGGTCTGACAAGAAGACACGTCACTATCTTCCCAATGGCTTCAAGAAGTTTGTTGTGCACAATGCGAGTGAACTTGAGATCTTAATGATGCACAACCGGTAATGCACTAAACAGTCCTATTCTATCATTCGCTTTAAGTTGTTTGATCATCTTTATTCCTGGCTGCTGATTGTATCTTTTCTTGTCAGAACTTACTGTGCAGAGATTGCACATAATGTATCCACAAGGAAGAGGAAAAAAATTGTTGAGCGAGCAGCACAACTTGATGTGGTTGTGACGAACAAGCTTTCTAGGCTGCGCAGCCAGGAGGATGAATGAGCACTTTGCCTTTAGTATCTTTATATTGTTAGTGTCTGGACATGTTCTATGCATGCGTTTGACTGCAAATCAAATTTTGTTCGATATGGATTTTGGCCCATCCTTGTGTGGCTAATGTTAAAACTTTTCAGATTTTACGTATTTACTCCGATCCTCTGGGTGATAAGTTGCCACTATGGTTACTTTCTACATGCATCTATGGGGTTTGTAGACTATTATTATACAAGAGCTGTTGAAACGGACCATAGGAAACTAGAGTTTGAATCTCAGCATTGGCAGAAAATGCTAGGTGCCTTCTTTTCATCTGCATAGAGTTTAAATCTCAGCATTGACAGTAAATTTTATTGAAGTTCAAGGAAGTTAATCCGGACACAAAACTTACTTTAGAGTTTTGTTACAGAAGAAAGATCCAAGTAAGGCGATTAAAGCTCATTTTCTTTCCGGCTTGAAGATGAAAAGAAATTTTGAGTCTACTTAAGAAACTGCTTATCTTATAAGTATCAATTGACCATCTTAATTTGATTCTTACACTTGTTTGACATTCTTTGACGTTAGTTCAAGTTTTTTTCATTTATACGCTAATAGTGCTAGTCACTCGGTTTCTGAATGCGCCTGTCCATTAATATATTGATGTTGGTTTCAACTCGCACATTGTAACGCTATCATTGCCCTGGCAAAGATGATGAAAACTAAGTAATACCCATACGTTGCTCTGACTCCTCCAATCTTATCTTAAGCTTTAGCAGTTTTTGTCTTGTTCGGAGCAATATGCATTGGATTGCTTATACGTATATTGGTAGCATACAATATGCATTTATACTACCCATCGAGCAATGTAGTAACATGCAATACGTATATTTGTAGCATGTACAGTCAGACCTTTCTATAACAGCATTCCTATATAATAATACTTTGCTATAAAAGCCAAGTTTTTTCCAGAACTAAATTTCATGTTCTGTTATAATATATGTTCTCTTTAACAACAATTCACTATAACATCCAAAAATATTCGAAACAAACGAGACTGTTACAGAGATGTTTGACTGTAATATAAATGTTACTGGGGAATACAATATACCGTTGAGCACCTTGTTGTAATGTAATTTATGAATATTTCTTAAACTTTTTAATAATTTTCGTCTTTTAACATATTATTTCAAGAGGATACTACCTACTTAGGTCTTTCAGAGCCAAAATACTAGTAATAAATGTAACGATCCAACCGGTAGTTTTGACTTTTAGAACCACGTTACCCTAAATAAAATTTTTCGTATGTGCTTTAAATGATTTATGACTTGTGGGGATGGTTGGTTCGGGATTTGGAAGTGTTTGTGTTGAAATCGGAACACTTGGTTCCTTAAGTTGGCTTTAAAAGACCAAGTTTGACTTTGGTCAACATTTTGAGCAAACAGACTCGGATCAGTATTTTGACAGTTTCGGTGGGTCCGTATCGTGATTTAGGACTTGGGCGTATGCCCGGAATCAAATTCCGAGGTCCCTACCCCGAGATATGGAATTTTGATGAAAAATTAAAATGTTTAAGTTCAAATAGTGACCGGATGTCTAATTATGTGAAAACGACCCTGGAATAGAATTTTGATGATTCCAACAGTTCCGTATGGTGATTTTGGACTTAGGAGCGTGTTCAAAATTTTATTTGGAAGTTCGTAGTAAAATTAGGCTCGAAATGGCTAAAAACAAGAATTTAAGTTTGGAAGTTTGACCGAGGAGTTGACTTTTTGATACCGAAGTCGGAATCCAGTTCCAAAAATTTTTATAGCTCCGTTATGTCATTTATGACTTGTGTGTAAAATTTGAGGTCAATCGGAGTTGATTTGATAGGTTTCGACATTGAATGTAGAAGTTAAAAATTCTTAGTTTCATTAAGCTTGAATTGGGGCATAATTCGTGGTTTTAGCATCGTTTTATATGATTTGAGGTTTCAAATAAGTTCGTATGATGTTTTAGGACTTGTTGGTATATTTGGTTGAGGTCCCGAGGGACTCGGGTGAGTTTTGGATGGTTAACGGATCAAAAGTTGGACTTAAAACAGCTGCTGCAATTTTTTTCCCTTTCTGGTGGAAAGTCTGGCCCAAAATCGAGGCCGAGGATCGAGGCCCAAAATCGAGGTTGAGGATCGAGGCCGAGGATCGAGGCTGTGGATCGAGGCTGTGGATCGAGGCCGAGGATCGAGGCTGTGGATCGAGGGCTGCCTGGGCAGAATTATAAAAGAGGGCATTCGTCCCATTCGCCATTTTTAACAAATTGGAGTTTGAGCAGAGACGATTTTTGATAGATTTTCAAGGAAAAGATATTGGGGTAAGTGATTCTAACTTGAATTTGGTCTATAAACATAAATATATCATTGTTTTTACCATTTAATTAGTATTTTGAGATTGAGATTTGAAAATTTTTAGAAATCTCATAGAAACGAATTTTTGAGATTTCGGTATCGATTCGGAGTCAGATTTGAGTGAAACTGGTATGGTTGGACTCGTAATTGAATGGGTTGTCGGATTTCATAACTTTCGTCGGATTCCGAGATGTGGGCCCTACGGACGAATTTATAATTAATTTCGGGATTTTTATTTAAAATGTAGTATTTTCTTATAGAATTGATTCCTATAATTTTTAGTGATTGTATCGAATTATTTTGGCTAGATTCGAGCCAGACAGAGTTGAATAATCGTGGAAAAGGCCTTATAGTGGATTAAATTGGAGCAAGACGAGGTAAGTCTCTTGTCTAATCTTGTGAGGGGAAAATTACCCCATAGGGATTAAATTGAATAATTGTTGCTAATTGCGGGGGCTACGTATGCACGAGGTGACGAGCGTCCGTGCGTAGCTACTATTAATGCTAAAGTCCGGATAGTTTAGGACTCAAAGCATGAATTACTTGTGTAAATTGTATTCTTTGTTTAATTAATATTAATTGATATATATATATATATCAATTAATAATCGTGAAA
Source organism: Nicotiana tomentosiformis (assembly GCF_000390325.3). Lineage (NCBI taxonomy): Eukaryota > Viridiplantae > Streptophyta > Magnoliopsida > Solanales > Solanaceae > Nicotiana > Nicotiana tomentosiformis. The sequence goes on along the minus strand of NC_090813.1, from coordinate 161,983,155 downwards.
AAGGCCTTATAGTGGTAAATTGGAGCAAGACGAGGTAAGTCTCTTATCTAATCTTATGAGGGGGAAATTACCCCACAGACATTAAATTGAATAATTGTTGCTAATTGCGGGGGCTACGTATGCACGAGGTGGCGAGAGTCCGTGCGTAGCTACTATTAATGCTAAAGTCCGGATAGTTTAGGACTCAAAGCATGAATTACTTGTGTAAATTGTATTCTTTGTTTAATTAATATTAATTGATATATATATATATATATATATATATATATATATATATATATATATATATATATATATGAATATATTGTAAATTTTCAGATAAAGATATCAAAGAATGGAAACCTCGTATGCTTGATTTTCTGTTTAAATTAATTAATTTTTTTTCCTTTCTGGTGGAAAGTCTGGCCCAAAATCGAAGCCGAGGATCGAGGCCCAAAATCGAGCTCCCAAGATCGAGGCTGAGGATCAAAGCTGTGGATCGAGGCTGTGGATCGAGGCCGAGGATCGAGGTTGTGGATCGAGGGCTGCCTGGGCAGAATTATAAAAGAGGGCATTCGTCCCATTCGCCATTTTTAACAAATTGGAGTTTGAGCAGAGACGATTTTTGATAGATTTTCAAGGAAAAGACATTGGGGTAAGTGATTCTAACTTGGATTTGGTCTATAAACATAAATATATCATTGTTTTCACCATTTAATTAGTATTTTGAGATTGAGATTTGGAAAATTTTAGAAATCTCATAGAAACGAATTTTTGAGATTTCGGTATCGATTCAGAGTCAGATTTGAGTGAAACTGATATGGTTGGACTCGTAATTGAATGGGTTATCGGATTTCATAACTTTTGCTGGATTTTGAGATGTGGGCCCCACGGACGAATTTATAATTAATTTCGGGATTTTTATTTAAAATGTAGTATTTTCTTATAGAATTGATTCCTATAATTTTTAGTGATTGTATCGAATTATTTTGGCTAGATTCGAGCCAGACAGAGTTGGATAATCGTGAAAAAGGCCTTATAGTAGATTAAATTAGAGCAAGACGAGGTAAGTCTCTTGTGTAATCTTGTGAGGGGGAAATTACCCCATAGAGATTAAATTGAATAATTGTTGCTAATTGCGGGGGTTACGTACGCACGAGGTGACGAGAGTCCGTGCGTAGCTACTATTAATGCTAAAGTCCGGATAGTTTAGGACTCAAAGCATAAATTACTTGTATAAATTGTATTATATATATATATATATATATATATATATATATATATATATATATATATATATATATATATATTATAAATTTTCAGATAAAGATATCAAAGGATGAAAACCTCATATGCTTAATTGTTCTTCCTCCCGAATATATCTTATAATAAATACACTCTCCTTCCGAAGACACATAAGAAAATGTCCTCCTTTCTTGTGGAGCGGGCCAAACGCCTCGGCAGGATAGATGCATCTATGGATCGTGCCGCACGTCCCTCGACAGTGTACACGAAACTCTGGATCAGGCCGTACGACCTCACAGAAATCGTGCTTAATAATAATAATAATTACACGATACTTGGACAGTTTATTACAGCTTGTAAAGCGATTTGATAAATTGGAAATTTATTGAAATTGAATTGCAGCTCGTAAAACTATTTGATTAACTGAAATTTTTATTGAAATTGAAGGATTTAATTAATAGATTAGAAATTATTTGAATTGAAGAAATTTAATTAATATATTGAGAATTATTGGAATTGAAGGAATTTAATTACTTTTGCTGGTTCAATAAATTATTGTTAATTATGTGAATTACGTTGATATAAATATTTCTATTTTCATGATTATTTAATATTATTGACCCATAATGAGTGTCATAGTCGGCCATCTCGTCTCTACCTCTTCGAGATTAGGCTTGATACTTACTGGGTACACTTTGTTTTCGTACTCATACTGCACTTGCTGCTTATTTTATTGTGCAGGTATATATATGTATAACAGCCTTGTGGGCACAGAGGTGTGGTTAATAATTGTGGGGACATAGGTGAGCTGCATTCTATATTACGATCCGCAGCTAACAGAATCTCCTTCAGAGTTATTATATTTTCCTGTCTAATTTGTATTCTGGACAGATGCTGTATTTTATTTTAATTCCCTAGTAAATGCTCATGCACTTGTGACACCGGGTTTTGGGAATGGTTGTGAATTGTTTAGAAATTTAGTTGCAAAAATATTTATCATTTACTCTATGAGTTTTATCTCTACAATTTTATTAAAGAAATTTTTATTTAAAAAATACTAAAATGGGTAATTAAGTTAATTGATTATGGTTGGCTTGCCTGACAGTGGTGTCCTGCGCAATCACGACCTTTTTTTTGAATTTTGGGTCGTGACAACATGGTATCAGAGCACTAGGTTCACGTAGGTCTCACGAGTCATGAGCAAGTCTAGTAGAGTCTTGCGGATCGGTACAGAGACGTCTGTGCTTATCTTCGAGAGGCTACAGGGCTGTTAAGAATACTTTCCTTTTTGATTCCTCACCGTGCGATTCGATTCCTTTGAGGCTTATGCCTACATTTCCTTCCTATTCAATCTTATGCGACGTGAAGCGCTTGTTATAAATTGGGGATCGAGGAAATTTTTAATGCTACTACAGATGTAGTACATGATGCTTCTCCATGTGTAATTTATTGGGCTATTTCCATCGCTTTGCGAAAGGCCGCTCTGTCATTTCAAATTAAGCATCAGTACTACCTAAGGTTTTGAGATTTGGCATTGATCATTATGATGATTTGTGCGTTGTTATAGCACAGTGTTTCTGAAATGGTAAAATGCCAGTCTATGTGTCAGGGCAGTAAACGACTTGAAAGAAGGTTTTCCTCAGTACACGATTTAGAGGTTCCATGTTTTATTTCCAGCAGATAAAAAGGCAATCGGGCTATGAATGTTCAGGTTTGGGGTTGATAGAGTAACGAAGCCTGATATTTTCGAGCGTGGTAGAGTTCTCAATTTTGATGTGGTGTCATCGCCTTGTAAAATGCGTTAAGGTTCGCCGGTGTTATAGTTTTCTTCAACTCGCCTTCACGACGGGGTGTTAGGAATTGGTATAGAGGAAGCAATCGTTAGAGATCACGGTGTGTAGTGATTCGGGATCGAAGCAGCGTTTCTAGTATTGATGTCTCGAGAAGGATGATCGTCAGAAAGGTTTAAAGCTGGCAACGAGCTATTGGTTCAAGTGCTACAAAGACGGATTTTGAGTTAAGGCAACAACTGGGCAGCGAAGGATGAGGAAGGACATGTGGAGGGTGCCTTGCGGTGGTTAGGTTCCGAAAAGGCCAAGTGTAAGAAAACAGAAGTCGAGTAGTTGCTTAAAGGAGAAGGGTTTGACCAAAGTGGGAGAGTGGCAAAGTAGCATATGGGTTACGTGGTAGGATGATTACACGTCTTGAGGAAACGTTTGAGTGATTTGGGATGTAGAATGAATAGTGACTGGGTGTACGAACTTAAGTTGTAATATTAGCCGCTACATTGAGGAAGATTGGATACAATAGGAGAGAGTTACTTGATATGAAGAAGGATACAACATGACTTTGGATTGGAATGTATTGTCGCACCTTTAGCTGATGTCCATGAGGAGTGAACGGACTGATGTAGCTGGTGAATGAGCTTGGACTCAGGATGATCTACTGATTTCGTAGTAATTACACCCAGTGCAACGACGTTGGAATATGTCAGCATGTAATTTCCACATGTGGGTTATCTCCTATAAACAGGTTAGCGGTCGCGTGGTGTTGACAAAGCTTCTGCGAAGAATTCTACTGGCTACCCGGTAAGAGATTTAATATATAAATGTGGCTAATGGTCGGAGTGTCTATTAAAGGTTAATACAAGGATTTTGAAAATAAATAAATAAATAAATTGGCGAGTTGCGTGTACAGGATCATGTCAACGATGAAGAAAGAATCTAGGTGGATTCCAAAATTTTGTAATTGTAGCTTCAAGCTAAGTGGGAGAGCCCCACCTTCTATGATTGGATTGCGTAGTATCAACTTGTGCGGTTTCTGGTTATCGGTGTATTGGTGGGTCATTGTAACTAAGGAAAGAAAACATCAATGGTAATTTGAGCAAAGTATTTGGGGAATGTGGGCCATATTTGGCCTTATCAATTCATATTCAGGTTGGTGGGAAGACTCAGAGTTTATGCTTCGTGTAGATGTAATGCACAGAAAAAGTGAGACAGTCGGGTGTTTCCTTGAGAAAGTATCCATGTGCTAGCAGGGCCTTGGAGTTCATCATGTATGGGAACAAGTCAGAGCAAGTGACTCTCAATAACGGTCCTAGTGGATTCAAAAATTTAAAGTCTGGTGTCTAAGGATCTCGAGTTTATAGTATGGTTGAGTATCGAGCTTTTGTAGCAGATTATGAAATGGGGTTTGGAGTACTCTACGTTATCTTCAGGTTATGGTGTAGCATTGGAAAAACGGAAGAAAATAATTTCGGATTCATAAAATAAATATTAGAATGGGTGTACCAGTTGAAGATGTAAAAAGTGCGCACAAGAAGGGATATGAGATAATTAGTGGGTTTTGAAATAGCGCGGTCTCGTAAAATAAGGTCACTTGGGATGAGTGCGGATTTGAGTTCGTAATGTAATGAATGGAGCTATTATTATTTCTAAGGCAAGTTGAGAGTAAATTGAGAAAAGACGGATCGGCTAACAATGGTTGAATCGGCACGATGGTGGCAATGATTAGTTCCTTCAGCGCATTGAATTATGCATGTGAATTGTGGCGGTACGTGCGAGGCTTGATGGCCGCCGTAATTGATTTTATTTGGAGGAATTCAAGTATTATGACATATTATGTGTAGAGGAATCCCAGAAGAGTTATGGTAGTTTAGACCACTACTTGAGGCCGGTATTTTCTACGGATATGGGAATTCAGTCACGTGTTGCAATGGTTCTCTTGAAATGAGTTAAGAAGAAGGTTTCTATATGATGAAGTGTTTACCCTATTAGTGGTTTGGGAGTTATGATGGAATTCTTGTACTCCTGCGCATTGGCGTGGTTAAGTGCACTAAGTAGCATGGGACTCGAAAGTTGAGGATTTAAGATTTCGGTTCGGTGTTGACAAGGATGTTATGAGCTCGGATGAGCAGGAAAGGGATTTAGATGTTTAAAGTAAGATGGTATTATTTTTGGCATCATCTAAGGTCGATGTCAGGTGTAAGAGACCTTGTGTATTGATTTGTGGATTCTTGATATGCTTTACAGCATTAGTGTAACCAGTAGCATGGATGTGCAGACTTGTTACCTGGTGCGGAAGGTCGTGGGAGCGTGTCTCACGGAAAGATTGTGTAAGAGTGACATGTAGTCACTTGATTGAGTGAATATTGAAACCAATTATGAAGATTTTGGTAATATCGCTGATTCGAGAATTTATGCCCGGAGGGTGCTTGGTTTATTTGATTGTCGACTGTGGAAGTATTATTCTGGTTATGATGGCTATTCTTGTATGTTGTGGGAAAAAGGGTTATTATGGATACTTGAAAGGTTATTAGCCTAGTACGATGCGATCAGAATCGGCTTGAGGTCTGTGGATGGATTTGAATATGAATATGAGCTCTATATCAAGCCGGATGTGTTCATTTCAGCATAACCGCTCCCTATGGAGGAGTATTCAGACGTTGGATGTCGTTTCATCGTCGGTTATTTCATGTAATACTATATTGTGCCGTGTGAGTTGCGAAACGGCTTGATAATTTTCTTATGTGTTTAGGTTCCGCATAGCGATGGTGTTATGTGAGCAGGATGGCTCTCGAGATTCAGATCATATATCGCACCTTAGTTGTGCTTGAGTTTTGTAGCGTATGGTGCTGTCGGTCCTTCCAGGGATGATATTATGCACTGAGCGTGCTTGTGTCCGATATTCAGATATTTTATAGTAATGAGCATTCTAGCTCGGTAAGTATTTTCTTGTAGATTCTTTTTGTGCAGATCGGGTGGCACGCCGCCACGGGTATCATGTGTGGATCGGGTTGCACGCCGCAAATGTATCATGTGTGGATCGGGTTGCACGCCGCAACAATGTGATGTTGAGTACAGTCCCCTATATTCTATTTTGTGTGTTTGTGTCCCATTTTCTGAGGAAGGTTCATGACACCTTTTTAGTTGTCTAATTAGTCAAGTGGGTTGAGAAATCCTTTCCAGAGTTCGTTTTTCTTATGTATCGCAATCGAGTCCGTAGCTTATTAGCTCATTGTGGCGTCATATGAGGCTTTTTGATCGCGTATGAGGTGGTTTATTTCCTGAGCAGCTTATACTTAGTGAGACGAGATTATTGGATTCAGGATCAGTGCGATCAGATTATATGAAGTGTAATAAAGAGCAAATACCATTATTTGGTTATAATGAGGCAATAGTTCTTTTCAGAAGGAGAAACTCAATAATTGTTGACTCGGCAGTTGGTTATGAATTTCTACACATTTCTTCCATCTTGGAAGCATTTCAAGAGTTGGAACAGGACTTATATGTATCATGAGGTATGCTGTGAACATCAGATTCGTGGAATTTTGGCTATTGTTATCGGAGGATGTTATTATAGTCATGTGAATGATGTAGTGCATGGTCTAAATTCGACAAAGGTATACAATCCTGTATTGGTGCATCGTGTAGTGATTGATACGACATTCATAGGTTGGAAACAGTCATGGTAGAGAATTCTAGATGTTAGAATTCGGCTCTAAGGCTTATTTGCCTAAATAAAGGGGAGAAAATTCAGATTGGCTAAAGTTAATGTGCCCAACTGGGTGTGGTAGCACGGGTAGGTACACGAGGTGTTAAACAATGATTTTAGATAACTCCGGCACATTCCTTAGCACGTTCGAGGACGAACGTATATTTAAGTGGGAGAGAATGTAACGACCCAACCGGGCGTTTTGACTTTTAGAACCATGTTACCCTAAATAAAACTTCCCGTATGTGATTTAAATGATTTATGACTTGTGGGGAAGGTTGGTTCGGAATTTGGAAGTGTTTGGGTTGAAATCGGAACACTTAGTTCCTTAAGTTGGCTTTAAAAGTCTAAGTTTGACTTTGGTCAACATTTTGAGCAAACAAACTCAGATTAGTATTTTGAAAGTTTCAGTGGGTCCGTATCGTGATTTAGGACTTGGGCATATGCCCGTAATCAAATTCCGAGGTCCCTAGCACGAGATGTGGAATTTTGATGAAAAGTTAAAATGTTTAAGTTTAAATAGTGACCGGATGTCTAATTATATGAAAACGACCCCGGAATAGAATTTTGATGATTCCAACAGCTCCGTATGGTAATTTTGGACGTAGGAGCATGTTCGAAATTTTATTTGAAAGTCCGTAGTTAAATTAGGCTTGAAATGGCTAAAAACAAGAATTTAAGTTTGGAAGTTTGACCGAAGAATTGACTTTTTGATACCGGAGTCGGAATCCAGTTCCGAAAGTTTTCATAGCTTCGTTATATTATTTATGACTTGTGTGTAAAATTTGAGGTCAATCGGAGTTGATTTGATAGGTTTCGATATCGAATGTAGAAGTTGAAAATTCTTAATTTCATTAAGCTTGAATTGGGGCATAATTCATGGTTTTAGCGTCATTTTATGTGATTTGAGGTTTCAAATAGGTTCGTATGATGTTTTAGGACTTGTTGGTATATTTGGTTGAGGTCCCGAGGGCCTCGGGTGAGTTTTGGATGGTTAACGGATCAAAAGTTGGACTTAAAACAGCTGCTGCAATGTTTTTTCCTTTCTGGTGGAAAGTATGGCCCAAAATCGAGGCCCAAGATTGAGACCCAAAATCGAGCTCCCAAGATCGAGGCTGAGGATCGAGACTATGGATCGATGCTGTGGATCGAGGCTGTGGATCGAGGTTGAGGATCGAGGTTGAGGATCGAGGCTGAGGATCGAGGCTGTGGATCGAGACTGTGGATCGAGGGCTGCCTGGGCAGAATTATAAAAGAGGGCATTCGTTCCATTCGCCATTTTTAACAAATTGGAGTTTGAGTAGAGACGATTTTTGATAGATTTTCAAGGAAAAGACATTGGGGTAAGTGATTCTAATTTGGATTTGGTTTATAAACATAAATATATAATTGTTTTCATCATTTAATTAGTGTTTTGAGATTGAGATTTGAAAAATTTTAGAAATCTCATAGAAACGAATTTTTGAGATTTCAGTTTCGATTCAGAGTCGGATTTGAGTGAAACTGGTATGGTTGGACTCGTAATTGAATGGGTTGTCGAATTTCATAACTTTCACCGGATTTCGAGATATGTGCCCCATGGATGAATTTATAATTAATTTCGGAATTTTTATTAAAAATATAGTATTTTCTTATAGAATTGATTCTTATAATTTTTAGTGATTGTATCGAATTATTTTGGCTAGATTGGAGCCAGACAGAGTTGGATAATCGTGGAAAAGGCCTTATAGTGGATTAAATTGGAGCAAGACGAGGTAAGTCTGTTGTCTAATCTTGTGAGGGGAAAATTACCCCATAGGGATTAAATTGAATAATTATTGCTAATTGCGGGGGCTACGTACGCACGAGGTGACGAGAGTTCGTGCGTAGCTACTATTAATGCTAAAGTCCGGGTAGTTTAGGACTCAAAGCATGAATTACTTGTGTAAATTGTATTCTTTATTTAATTAATATTAATTGATATATATGAATATATTGTGAATTGTTAGATAAAGATAATAAAGGATGGAAATCTCATATATATATATAAAAATTTCAGATAAAGATATCAAAGGATGGAAACCTCGTATGCTTGATTTTCTGTTTAAATTAATTAATTATTAAAAGAAATTATTCTTCCTCCCGAATATATCTTATAATAAATATACTCTCCTTCCGGAGGCTCATAAGAAAATGTCCTCCTTTCTTGTGGAGCGGACCGAACGCCTCGGCAGGATAGATGCATCTATGGATCGTGCCGCACGTCCCTCGGTAGTATACACGAAACTCTGGATTGGGCCGTACGACCTCGCCAGAAATCGTGCTTAATAATAATAATAATTACATGACACTTGGACAGTTTATTACAGCTTGTAAAGATATTTGATAAATTAGAAATTTATTAAAATTGAATTGCAGCTTGTAAAACTATTTGATAAACTGGAATTTTTTATTGAAATTGAAGGATTTAATTAATAGATTAGAAATTATTTGAATTGAAGGAATTTAATTAATATATTGAGAATTATTGGAATTGAAGGAATTTAACTACTTATGATGGTTCAATAAATTATTGTTAATTATGTGAATCACGTTGATATAAATTTTTCTATTTTCATGATTATTTAATATTATTGACCCATAGTGAGTGTCATAGTCGGCCATCTCGTCTCTACCTCTCCGAGATTAGGCTTGATACTTACTAGGTACACGTTGTTTTCGTACTCATACTGTACTTGCTGCATATTTTATTGTGCAGGTACATATATGTATAGCGGTCTTGTGGGCGCAGAGGTGTGGTTAATAATTGTGGGGACATAGGTGAGCTGCATTGTATATTACAATCCGCAGCTAACAGAATCTCCTTCAGAGTTATTATATTTTTCTGTCTAATTTGTATTCTGGACAGATGCTGTATTTTATTTTAATTCCTTAGTAAATGCTCATGCACTTGTGACACCGAATTTTGGGAATGGTTGTGAATTGTTTAGAAATTTAGTTGTAAAATATTTATCATTTACTCTATGAGTTTTATCTCTACAATTTTATTAAAGAAATTTTTATTTCAAAAATACTAAAATGAGTAATTAAGTTAATTGATTATGGTTGACTTGCCTGACAGTGGTGTCCGGCGCTATCACGACCTTTTTTTGGATTTTGAATCGTGACAATAAAATTAGTCAATTCATAAGATACTACTATTAATATTAGTCAAATGCTACCAATATTAGCACAATTGACTATTTGTATGCTTCTCCCTCTCTTTAGTCTACCTCCTCTCTCCCCTTTTTCTCTAGCTAAAACTTACCTCTAATATATATTTTTTTTAGCCAAGAATAATTGACAGAAGCAGCTTACTAGTGACATAGTATCTGCCCCCAAATACATCAAAGGCAATTTTCCAATTTTTTTAGAAGTCCTTCTGTCTATTCGTTAGCACTTGTAGGAATTCAAACTATAATGTTTCGCGATGATATTTTAGAAATGAGTCAACTTAATACAAAAATAAGTTTGTCAACTACTGTAAGTAAGCGGGAAAATAGTACGGGCTAGCCAGTTTTCGGACTGGTAATTGAAAAATAGCCAACGTTTGCAAAGTCATTGAAAATAGCAACTATTTTGCTGCAACACGAAAAGTTCCAGCATAATATACTGGAGATTGGTGCACCTGTGTATGAACTTCCAGTATATTATGCTGGAACTCCAGTACACGGAAAGTTCTAGCATAATATACTGGAGATTGGAGCACCTGTGTATGAACTTCCAGCATATTATGTTGGACCAGTATATTATGCTGGAACTCTAGTATATTATGCTGGAACTCCAGTATATTATGTTGTAAGTTCACATGTAAAAAATTCTAACTCCAGTATATTATGCTGGAATATTTTCTGGATTTTGAATAGTATTTTCGTTTAGATTTATCTTTACATGAAAAGTGGCTAAATTTTAATTACTTTTGAAACTGTGACTGTTTTTGAATTACTACTTGTAGGTACGTGGTCCAAGTGTATATATATATATATATATATATATATATATATATATATATATATATATATATATATATATATATATACACAGAATGAAAGTGCAAAACATAAAATAGAAAAAGTAAATGCGTGCTCTTTATAAATTTAAGATCACACAATATATAAAATTTGAGAAAGTTTGGAGGTGATTTGGAGTTTTAACTCCATTGAAGCTCTCTTAAGTTTTAGTTTGAAATCCGGGTCACCAAAATTAGAATTTGTTTCGAGTGAGCGTTGTTGAAATAGATTGGGTATATCTTAGGGAATTTGAATCTCAATTTTGCGATGATTTGGTAGAGAATTCGGGTGGTTTGAATTGAAATTCAAAGTAGAAGATAAACATGGAGGAAGATGATATGTGTATCTCACTATGTATCTTCCATGCATCACTTGTGTATCACATATATATCAAATGTGTATCCCTTATATATCCCATATATATCCATGTATACCTGTGTATAAGATACATATGTAGCAGAGAAATATTTAAATTCGAATTCAACTACGAATTTTAACTTCAAACCAGTCTAAAATCACCTCCAATCTTTCTCAAAGTTTGTATATTGCCTCATCTATGCCTTTTCGACGAATTTCAACCATAAATATTTGAAAAAGATCTTTCTTTGCCTAGGTTTTTTGAATGTTGTATATTATTGATAATAAATTTTGACTTCAAATCAGTTCAAATTGCCTCCAATCTCTCTCACATATTGTATATTGCCTCATTTATGTGTTTCAAACGAACTCCAACCATACTCATTTGAAAATTTTGCCTATATTTTTTGAATGTTCTATACCATTGGTAACTTTTTATGGCTATTTTGGTAGCATGACATAATGTCTAATTATTAAGTAGTGTCTATTTGTGGCTATTCCTGTAATTTTTCCTTATTTCAATCTTGACTTAAATTTTTAGAACGGTCCAATAAGTTTTATAACCCATAGATGGTAGTAATTCAAATAAAACCCAAAGCAAAATAAAATTAATATTAATGCTAATAAAAAAAATTCAATTCAATACTAAAAAATGAGAATGGTTGGTATCTATATATTTTTTTTAGCTTTGCATTGGTTTAGATAGTGAAACTACATAACTTCATTTTATTTTTGCTTTAGTGTTGAGTCATGTAATTAATACTTACTAGTCCCAGGATACGCGCTTTGCCTGTGTCCCCATATCAATGAGTAAACAATTTTTAAATATCACATAAACTTTTTAAAATAATATAGTTGAGTTATAAAATAAAATAAAATTAAAAAGTATAAGTTACTAAAATAATAAATATTAATTGCATTTAGCTAGCTCTATAAAAAAAATAAAAAGGTGTTATTCGTTGAAATGAATGTAACAACAACAACAACAACAACAATAATAATAATAATAATAACAATAATAATAATAATAATAATAATAATAATTCATTTAAAATATATTTTGGTCTACTATTTTATTCATATTACTTTAAGTTTGCATTTTAATCTATTTTACTCTTAATACTTTACCATAATTGATTTTTCACTTTTATTGATTTTTTTAACTGCCAGTTTGCTTGATCTTATGGAAACAAATTTATGTAACTAAGAGGTTTGTCAACTAAAAAATAATTTTACTTAGGTGAGAATTTGAAAAATAATTGAAATGTATTTTTTTGTGAATAAATAATTTAAAGACTTAATTATTTATTTTTATCATTATAGTAACACATTAGATTTTGTTGATTCAAATTCTTATAATTAGCACGTCCCAAATTTTAAATATTGAACTGTAACATGAGATAAATTACACTTATGTCACATTGCTAAAATAAAAATAATAATTTATATAAAGTAATTTAAATTTAAATTTAAATTAGTTTTAAAGTACAAAATCAATTAGCTCAAATAGTTTCTCTGATCTTCCGCTAGATTTCGTACCATCATGGAACGTGCATGTGTTAAGTACAATTTTGATTAAGGCGAGGGAATTAATTAAAATTTTAGTTGATGTTAAATCCTAAATATTAAAAAGCTAATATGGAATGTATTGTAATTATATTAAATAATTCAGAAAAGGAAATTATTTATATAAGGTAAAATCTTAATTGATTACTCCTAAATATTAGGACTTCATACATAATTCAAATAAAGAACTAAGTCCTAAATATTAGGAAAATAATTTAATAAAACTATAAAGAAGAATATTGCAAAGAAAGAGAGAGAATTCCTATTGCTTTGGGATAAATTACAATGGAATATAACTCCTCTATTTATAGAAAAGAAGTGACTTAGCCACCAAGTAAAATCCCTAAAATCTCTCTAAAATATAGACATTCACCTTAAATACAATTTATTTATAACACTCCCCCTTAAATGTCTATTCAACAGATAATGTGTCTCATTAAAACATTAACTAAAATAAAATTCAGTGGAAAAAAATTTTAGAGAAGGAAAAAGAGTACACATATTTAGAAATATGCCTTTTGGTTGCCTCGTTAAAAACCTTGCAAGGAAAACCCAGTGGGACAAAACCTTATAAGAAAAAAAGAGTACAACACATATTAACTCCCCCTGATAAGAGCATCAATTCACATCCTTGAGCCTTCACATCCCAATCTTGTATACTAGTTTCTTGAAGGTTGACGTAGGTAGAGATTTTGTGAACAAATCAGCCATATTATCACTTGAACGAATCTGTTGCACATTGATATCATCATTCTTTTGAAGATCATGGGTGAAAAATAACTTTGGTGAAATGTGCTTTGTCTTATCTCCTTTTATGAATCCTCCCTTCAATTGGGCTATGCATGCTGCATTGTCTTCATATAAAATCGTGGGTAGTTTGTCACACTTCAAACCACATTTGTCTCGAATAAGGTGTATTATAGACCTCAACCACACACATTCTCAACTTGCTTCATGAATAGCAATTATCTCAGCATGATTAGATGAAGTAGCCACGATTGATTGCTTAGTCGATCGCCAAGATATGGCTGTGCCTCCACATATAAACACATAGCCTATTTGAGATCGAGCCTTATGTGGGTCAGATAAATACCCAGCATCGGCATAACCAACAAGATCGGGACTGCAATTATTGTCATAAAATAATCCCATATCGGTAGTCCATTTTAGATAACGTAATATGTGTTTGATTCCATTCCAATGTCTCCTTGTAGGAGCAGAGCTATATTTTGCTAAGACATTAACTGAAAAAGTTATGTCAGGTCTTGTTGTATTAGCAAGATACATTAGTGCACCAATTGCACTAAGATATGGTACTTCAGGACCAAGTAGCTCTTCATTCTTTTTTTGAGGTCGGAACGGATCCTTATTCACATCAAGTGATCGAACAACCATCAAAGTACTTAATGGATGTGCTTCATCCATGTAAAACCGTTTTAATACCTTTTCTTTGTAGGTAGATTGATGAACAAAACTCCCATTTTCCAAATGTTTAATTTGCAAACCGAGACATAATTTTGTCTTCCCGATATCTTTCATCTTGAATTCCTTCTTTAAATAATCAATTACCTTTTGGAGTTCTATAGGAGTTCCAATAAGATTTATGTCATCAACATATACGGCAAGTACAACAAATTTCGATGTTGTTTTCTTTATAAAAATACACGAGCAAATATCATCATTTATATAACCTTCCTTTAATAAATACTCACTAAGACGGTTATACCACATTCGTCCTGATTACTTTAGACCATACAAAGATCTTTGCAATTTGATTGAAAATATTTTTCGGGACTTTGAATTATGTGCGTCAGGCATTTTAAATCCCTCAAAAATTTTCATGTATATTTCATTATCAAGTGAGCCATAAAGGTAGGCGGTAACCATATCCATTAAATGCATGTCAAGTTTTTTATGGATATCAAAACTAATGAGATAACAAAATGTTATTGCATCTATAACAAGTGAATATGTCTCTTCATAATCAACACCACACCTTTGTGAAAATTCTTGTGCAACAAAGCGTGCCTTATATCTTTGTACCTCATTTTCTCATTTCTCTTACGTACAAAGACCCATTTATAGCCAACAGGCTTAACACCATTAGGTGTTTGGACTACAGGGACAAAAACTTTACGTTTCGAAAGTGAATCCAACTCAGATTGGATTGCTTCTTGCCATTTTGGCCAATCACGTCTTTGTCAATATTCTCCAACAGATTGAGGTTCAAGATCCTCATTATCTTGCATAATGCTAGACGCAATATTGTATGCAAATAAATAATCTACCACTATATCCAATCGATTCAAATCTGTCTCAATATCGATTGGATTTATTGATAGTTCCTTATTTTCTTGAGTCTCAGGCTCATTAATTTTCTCATGAATCTCAGGATTAGTTAAATCATGGGTTTCTTTATGAGACTCATTTGTAGTGTCATCTTGATCATTTATTTTTCTTTTCCTAGGATTTCAATCCTTAGAACTCAATGGTCTGCCACGCTCTAGGCGTGCTTTTGACTCATTAACTATAACACTAGAAGATTGTCCAACAGGGACATCAATATGAATTGGAACATTCTCTGCAGGGATATGTGATTTTGTTATCCTTTTCATATCCGTAAATGCATCTGGCATTTGATTTGCTATTTTCTGCAAATGGATAATCTTTTGTACCTCTTTTTTCACAAATAGAGGCACATGGATCAAGATGAGACAATGATGAATTTTTCACAAAATTTTTCATTTGGATTCACCAATTTCTCCCCCTAATTTTGGGAAAAATGCCTCATAGTATCGACAATCTGCAAACGAGCAGTGAACAAATCTCCCGTTAATGTTTCGAGGTAGCGAATAATAGAGGGCGATTCAAACTCAACATATATTCCTAACCTTCATTGGGGACCAATCTTGGTGCGATATGACTGTACTACAGACACATATACTGCGCATCTAAAAATTCTTAAATGGGATATATGAGGTTCATGACTCAAAACTAATTGCAACAGGAAATATTTATGATAATTTGTCGGTCTAAGACGAATTAGCATTGCTGCATACAAAATGGCCTGACCTCAAACAGAAGTGGGTAACCTCATTTTTATGAGTAACGGTCTTGCTATCAATTGCAGAGGTTTAATCAAAGACACTGCAAGGACATTTTGAGTGTGAATATGAGCTACATGATGTTTCACTTTTATCCCAATTGATAAGCAATAATCATTAAATGTTTGGGATGAAAACTCAACAGCATTATCGAGTCTAATAGACTTAATTGGATTATTGGGAAATTGTGCCTGTAATCGGATTATTTGTGCCATTAATTTTGCAAACGTCAGGCTGCGAGATGACAATAGACACACATGAGACCATCTAGAAGATGCATCTATTAAGACCATAAAATATCTAAACGACCCACTAGGTGGGTGAATATGACCACAAATGTCCTCTTGTATACGTTCCAAAAACGCAGGGGACTCAATCCCAACCTTTGTTGGTGATGGTCTAATAATTAACTTGCCTTGATAACAAGAAGTGCAAGAAAATTAATTATTTAAAAGAATCTTTAAATTCTTTAATGGATGCCCATTTGAGTTTTCTATAATCCGTCTCATCATAATTGATCCAGGATGTCCCAATCGATCATGCCAAAGTATAAAAGTATTGGAATCGGTAACCTTTTGATTTACAATAGAATGTGCCTCAATTGCACTAATTCTTGTCCAATATAGGCCACAAAATAAAGATGAAAATTTCTCAATAACCCTCTTCTGACCAGAGACTTTTGGTAACAATGAGATATTTAAGATTATTCTCATCTATTGTCTCAATATGATATCCATTTCAGCAGATATCTTTAAAACTCAACAAGTTCCTCTTGGACTTAGAGGAGAACATTGCATTATCTATGATAAGTATTGTTCCCTTAGGCAGAGTTATAGTAGCTCTTCCAGAGCCTTCAATTAGATTACTATTATCAGAAATTGTAGTAACATCTACCTTACACATACTTAAATGAGAAATATTTCTTCTCTTTGAATATTGTATGTGTCGTACATGAATCAATTAAACAAATATTTTTACAATTAAACTTTGATCCAAGTTTACTTTGTGAGATATCCATATTTGCTTCCCATGGTTTGACATACAAAGGAAATAAACGAATAAACATTAGTATTTTCAGAGAAAAAGGAAAAGAAACAAAATTAAACTACTGATTCAATAATGACCTTTTAATGCAATTTCAAGCAAACTCTGATTATGATACAAATAATTACGTTGCTATATAATATTGTAATTAATTGGATGAATTTTAAATGGAAATGAGAGTGTAAAAAAAATGTAACTGTAGCTAATATATTGTTAAATCCAATGTAAATCGTACGTAATACTATCATCACAAAGGACTGCGCACCCAATGACTACTGTTAGAACGAACAAAATAGTGTACCTATCATAGAACATTTATATGAGATGCTACTGTTTATTGTTCAAAAAGGATAAGAAAAGAAGTACGTAACTTATTTCCAATTCTCTTTGTCCAAAGGTAGCCTTTACAACAAGTAAAATATGTGTAGCACACATTGACCATAAACTGTTAATACTTGGCTGTTGGCACGAGATTAATATAAATGGAGGAATATTTTCAATGATAACCCAATTTATAATACAAATATAAATACTGCATTATGATGAAATAGTAATTTTTGAATTATTTAATCAAAACGAACTAACACTATTTCATAAAATAAATAATACTAATTGATATTAATGAATACCACTCAGGTAAAGAACTGTGATTACGTGATATTTATTTACTAGCTACTATGAATGTGCAAAAATAATTAATAAAAAAAATTAAAATACTCAATCATCTTTAACTACGGATCCATCACCGATCAAGTGGTCTGTTTTTCCATCAGGGTGTTCAAAGAAGTCTGCCACATCCAAGTGGGTGATGTCAAATTTATTGTCAGAGACAAAATTAGCTTCAGGGCCTTTATTCTTTAGAGATGCTTGATAAAGCTCAACCAAATGTCTTGGTATACGAAAAATATTTACCCAATGCCCTTTTCCACCGCAACGATAACATTCACTTTCTAAATACTTTACCTTTGGCTTCTCATTTTTTCCTTTTCATTTTTGGTGGTTATTTTTCTTTGGGGGATTATTAACACGAGAAAAATTTCTTCCATGGCCACGACTACGGCCACGAATATGACTACGACCTTTTTCACGCTTAGCATAATGGGAATACACCTCATCCATTTCAGGCAATGGTGTAGACCTAGTGGGCCAAATTTCGTGATTTCTCATGAGCAAGTCATTGTTTCGTTCAACCACAAGGAGAAGAGAAATCAACTCAGAGTACTTCTTGAAACCTTTCTCTCTATACTACTGTTGCAGGACCATATTGGAGGCATGAAACGTTATGAATGTTTTTTCAAGTATATCATAGTTAGTGATACTATCTCCACAGAGTTTCAATTTAGAAGTAATTCTGACCATCACAGAATTGTATTCAGAAACAGACTTAAAGTCTTGGAGCCTCAGATGAGCCCAATCATATCGTGCTTGTGGAAGTGTGACCAACTTCAAGTTGTCATATCTTTCCTTTAAGCCATTTCACAAAATAAATGGATCTTTGACTGTGAGATATTCTATTTTCAACCCTTCATCAAGGTGATGGCGCAAGAAAATCAAGGCCTTAGCATAGTCTTGGGTAGATGCTTTATTTTTATCTTTAATGGCGTCTCTAAGACCCATTGCATCTAAATGGATTTCAGCATCCAACACCCATGTCATATAGTTCTTGACCGAAATTTCAAGGGCAAAGAACTTTCGTTTCATAATATCAGTCATAGTTAAAAGAAGAGAAAAATTATACCTTAGTCTTCTCAAAGAACTTCTTGAGATGGTAGAGTCTCGTACTGATAACGTGTAATAAAACAATAAAGAAGAATATTGCAAAGAAAGAGAGAGAGAATTCCTATTTCTTTGGGATAAATTATAATGGAATAGGACCCCTCTATTTATAGGGAAAGAGTGACTTAGCCACCAAGTAAAATCCCTAAAATCACTCTAAAATATAGACATTCACCTTAAATGCAATTATATTTATAACAAAATTACTATTTTGTCCAATATAAAATCTATTTTTAAAGGGTAAAAAAGGAGAATGACATTTCACTAAGGATTCTTCGTACTTTTAAGATAACTAGCTTTAGGGTACATGCATTGCACGCGCAAGCCTTTCTATTAATAAAAGAATTGTATTATAACAAGAATAAATTATGTATAATAGTAATTGACGTCCTAATATGTCACGACCCGAAATTTTCACCTTCGAGATCGTGATGGCAGCTAACATTTCACCTGCTAGGAAAGCCAACATTAGAATAATTTATCCATTTTTAACAATTCAGATTAGATGATGATAAAGAAGCTGAAGTAACTGCAATAAATCTGAGGTAAAATACGGAAATCCATAATAACTGAAACATCTAATACAATCCCAAATTCGGGGTCACAAGTGCACGAGCTACTAGAATAGTACAAATAAAGGTATGAATAAAAATAAAGCTGTCTGAGGGAAAGTACACAGCTAAGATAAAGAAGAAGGGGACTTTAGGGGTTGCGGACGCCGAGCAGCTGTACCTCAAGTCTCTACTCGATAGCTGACCCGAGCAATCTATGGACCACTGCTGGGACCGACTCCAAAATCTGCACAAGAAGTGCAGAGTGTAGTATGAGTATAACCGACCCCATGTACTCTGTAAGTGCCGAGCCTAACCTCGACGAAGTAGTGACGAGGCTAAGGCAGTCACTTACAATAACTTGTATGCAGTATAAAATAATGGCAGGAAAGAAAATGTGGGAACGAATTAAAGCAGTTAACGCATGAAAGTAACTCAATCTCCGAAGAAAAATCAGTAAATGCCAGAAATACCAACCCTTAGAGTCTTGTATAAAAATATCGAAGCCAACACAACACGATAAGGAAATTGAAACACATAGACTGTTTTGGCACGCAACCCGATCCCACAGTATAACACAATCCTCCCTTATTCCGCCATAATAATATCAACAGTAATAAATAAATAAATATATGTTGCGGCGTGCAAACCTATCCCACCATATAATCAGAATCAATATAAAAATTCACTCTTATTTCACCATATCAATCCACCCTTATTTCACCTGTTGCGGCGCAACCCGATCCCACCATATAAATATAAATTCACCTTTATTTCGCCATATCAATCCACCCTTATTTTACCTGTTGCGACGTGCAACCCGATTCCACCGTACAATATGAATAAATCAATAAGTGCATTTAACTTAACAACTTAAATCACAAGAGTCCTCTATGATTAATGGATATGAAGCAGAAACAGAAAGGAAATCTCGTCTCAAATTAAGAATCCACTATATTGAATGCTAAACAGCAAGACAATTCAAATAAATGACGACTAAGGGTATAAGTAAGTCATTTAAGGCAAATAGCAGTAAGTCATGAAAGCATGGGAGAATCTAACATTTTTAACATGAGAATAATAAGTGACAAGTAGGAAATAAAGGCATGGGAAGCATTTAATGTAATAACCCAACCGGTCATTTTTAACTTTTAGAACCCCGTTCCCTAAAATAAAATTTTTCGTAGGTGCTTGTAATAATTTATGACTTACGGGGATGGTTGGTTCGGGATTTGAAAGTGTTTGGGGTGAAACCGGAATACTTGGTTCCTTAAGTTGGCCTTAAAGTGCTAAGTTTGACTTCGGTCAACATTTTGAGAAAATGACCCCAGAATAGAATTTTGATGATTCCAACAGCTCCGTATAGTGATTTTGGACTTAGGAGCGTGTTCGAAATTTTATTTGAAAGTCCGTAGTTAAATTAGGCCTGAAATGGCTAAAAACAAGAATTTAAGTTTGGAAGTGACCGATGAGTTGACTTTTTGATACCGGAGTAGGAACCCAGTTCTAAAAATTTTCATAGCTCTGTTATATAATTTATGACTTGTGTGTAAAATTTGAGGTCAATCGGAGTTGATTTGATAGGTTCCGACATCGAATGTAAAAGTTGAAAACTCTTAGTTTCATTAAGCTTGAATTGGGGTATAATTCATGGTTTTAGCGTTGTTTGATGTGATTTAGAGGTTCAACTAAGTTCTTATGAGGTTTTAGGACTTGTTGGTATATTTGGTTGAGGTTCCGAGGGCCTCGGGTGAGTTTCGGATGGTTAACACATCAAAAGTTGGACTTAAAAAGCTGCTGCAATTTTCCCTTCTGCTGTATATTCTGGGCTATGATCGAGCCCCAGATCGAACCCAGATATCGAGCCCACGATCGAGGCCTGAGTCGAAGTCAGTGACGAGGCTCAGTATCGAATCCACGATCGAAGGCAAGGCTCGAGGGCCATAATCGAAGGCAAAGCTCGAGGGCCAGGATCAAGACCTAAGATCGAACTTGATCGAGGCCATGACAATGTCCCAGGCTCGAGGCTTGATCGAGGCCATGACCAGCTCCCAAGATCAAGCTCCCAAGATCGAGCTCCTTGATCGAGCTCCCTGAGATAGAGCTCCCTAAGATCGAGCTCCCCTGATGATCGAGCTCCCGAGATCGAGCTCCCCTGATCGAGCTCCTTGATCGAACTGGACAGAACTGTAAGTTATAAAAACAGAGGACATTAGTCCCATTTGCCATTTTTGACGAACTTGAGCTTGAGCAGAGGCGACTTTTGTCAGATTTTCAAGGGAAAAATATTGGGGTAAGTGATTCTAACTCGGATTTGGTCTACATATACAAGTATATCATTGTTTTCACCATAAATTAGTGTTTTGAGATTTAAATTTGGGAAAGTTTTAGAAATCTCATAGAAATAAATTTTTGAGATTTCGGTATCGATTCGGAGTCGGATTTGAGTGAAACTGGTATGGTTGGACTCGTAATTGAATGGGTTGTCGGATTTCATAACTTTTGCCGGATTCCGATATGTGGGCCTCACAGACGAATTTTTAATTAATTTTGGGTTTTTTTAATTACAAATGTAGTATGTTCTTATAGAATTGATTCCTATAATTTTTAGTAATTGTATAGAATTATTTTGGATATATTAGAGCCAGACAGAATTGGATAATCGTGAAAAAGGCCTTATAGTGGATTAATTGGAGCAAGACGAGGTAAGTCTCTTGTCTAATCTTGTGAGGGAAAAATTACCCCATAGGGATTAAATTGAATAATTGTTGCAAATTGCGGGGTCTACGTACGTACGAGGTAACGAGAGTTTGTGCGTAGCTACTATTAATGCTAAAGTCCGGGTAGTTTAAGACTCAAAGCATGAATTACTTGTGTGAATTATATTCTTTATTAATTAAAATAATTGATGTATACATTGTGAATTGTTATGAAAAGTAGAAAAATATAAAATTTTCATATGCTTAATTTTTGTTTAAATCAATTAATTATTTAAAGAAACTGTTCTCCTCCCAAATTCATCTTATAATAAATATACTCTCCTTCCGGAGGCACATAAGAAAATGTCCTCCTTTCTTGTGGAGTGGGCCGAATGCCTCGGCAGGATAGATGCATCTATGGATCGCACCGCACATCCCTCGGTAGTGTACACGACACTCTGGATCGGGCCGTACGTCCTCGGCAGAAATTGTGCTTAATAATAATAATTACACGATACTTTAATAATTTATTTCAGCTTGTGAAGCTAATTAATAAATTGAAAAATCCTTGGAATTTAATGAATTATTATTCTTGCTTGTTAAGGAATTAATTGTTACTCCTGTAAATGAGGTTTAATTGATAAATTGAAAATTATTTGAATTGAAGAAATTTAATTAATATATTGAGAATTGTTACATTTGAAAGAATTTGATTATTTTTGCTGATTAAATAAATTATTGTAAATTTTGTAAATTATGATAATTTAAATATCCTAGTTTTATTTCAGTTATTATTATTGACCCATAGTGAGTGTCAAAGTTGGCCATCTCGTCTCTACCACTTCGAGATTAGGCTTGATACTTACTAGGTACATGTTGTTTACGTACTCATACTATACTTGCTGCACATTTTGTGCAGAATCTGAGACAGGTACTAGTGGAGGACATATCATCACATACCCACGTCATCCCGAGGCATAGTGGTGAGCTGCCTTTCTGAGCCGTTCTGCAGCTACCAATGTCTCTTCTTATATTTATATTCTGTCTATTTCATTTCAGACAGTATTTGGAGTTTTGTAGAATCTACTAGATGCTCATGCACTTGTGACACCGGGTCTTGGCACACACACATTGGTAGAAGTTGGTATTTTATTATTTTCTTGGAATAAAAGTTTAACCAATGTACGTTTGACTTATTAGTTGGCTTGCCTAGCTATAGTGTTGGGCGCCATCATGACCTATAGGTGAAATTGGGTCGTGACAACATAGTATCAGAGCACTTGGTTCACGTAGGTCTCACAAGTTATGAACAGACCTAATAGAGTCTTGCAGATCGGTACGGAGACGTCTGTACTTATCTTCGAGAGGCTATATGGTGTTAGGAAACTACCTTTCTTCATATTCCATCGTGCAATTGATGTAGTACTAAATATCCTTCTCTTATTCTCTCACAGATGGTGAGAACACGCTCTAATGAGATTCCAGACCAGGGAAGAGCTACTCCCCCAGTTGCTAGAGGCCAAGGCAGAGGCTCTAGGCCGTGGTAGAGGGCGAGGATGTCCCAGGACTGTTCCAGTTATGCCGCCAGTGAATCCAGCAGAGAATCCCATTATTGAAGAGTAGGGTGAGGTGCCTGTGGCAGAGCCAGCTCCGGTGGACTTCACATCTGCACCGGAATTTCAGGATGTCATGGGTCGTATGCTGCAATTCATGGACAATATGACTTAGGCCGGTTTATTTCCGGCAAACCCAGCCACATCTCAGGCGGGCGGGAGAGCACAGACCCCTACCGCGCAGGCTCATGGACAAGCAGCTGCTGTATATCAGACCCAAGATGCACTACCCATGGGTGGAGTCCAGCCAGTGGAAGTAGCTACACCTGAGCCTAGGCCAGCTGTAGCTGCTGATCCTCAGAAACTATTGGACAGATGGACTAGACTACATCCTCCTGTCTTCGGGGGTGAGCGACATGAGGATCCGCATGATTTCATTGATCGTTGCAAGGATAGACTGTACAACATGAGGATATTGGAATCCCATGGGGTTGATTTCGCTACTTTTCAGCTAGAGGGTAGAGCCCGTAGATGGTGGCAGTCTTATGCTCTTGGCGGACCAGCAGATTCTCCTCCCATGACTTGGGACATGTTCACCCGTATCTTCTTGGACATGTATATTCCACCCTCCCAGAGGGAAGAGTTGCGGTTTCAGTTTGAGCAGCTCCAGCAGGGTCAGATGTCAGTGACTGATTATGAGGCGAGGTTTTCTGAATTATCTCGCCATGCACTAATGATACTCCCTACTGAGGCGGAGAGAGTGCGAAGGTTTGTAGCCGGTTTACATACTGGTATTCAGGCTACTATGGCTCGAGAGGTTGAGATAGGTACTTCTTATGAGCGAGTTGTGGAGATAGCCCGGAGGATTGAGGGTGTACGTTAGTGGAGTCGAGAGAAGATTATGAGAGATAAGCGGTTCAGGTACTCTGGAGAGTTCAGAGGTGCTCCGTCCACGGGTAGAGGTCAGTTCATGAGGGGGCAGTCCAGCAGACCCCCATATCCAACACCACCACCTCCTCGAGGTGCTCCAGTACGACCTTATTTTAGTGCTATACCAGAGAGTTCTTATCGCCCACCAGCTATTCAGGGTTCTTTCCGTAGGTATTTAGGTCCCTAGGGCCAGACACTTAGTCAGCAGTCCATCGCACCGAAGAGTTGTTACGAGTGTGGGGATCCCAGTCACATGCGGAGGTTTTGCCCCAGGCTTCGAGGTAGACCAGTACAGCAGGGTCAGCAGCCTATGCTTACCGGACCAGTTGCTCCACCAGTAGTCCGACCACCGAGAGGCGGAGGACAGGTGGGTAGGGGCCGTCCTAGAGGTGGAGGTCAGCCAGGCGGAGGCCAGATAGTTATTGCTCTATCTCAGTTCTATGCTTTTCCGGCTAGACCAGATGCAGAGGCTTCAGATGCCATGATTACAGGTATTATTTCTGTTTGTGGAAAAGATGCCTCAGTATTATTTGATCCAGGATATACGTATTCATATGTGTCATCTCTATTTGCTCCATTCCTGGGTGTTTCTCGTGAGTCCTTGAGTACTCCTGTTTATGTGTCCACTCCTGTGGGCGATTCTGTTGTTGTGAACCGGATCTACCGGTCCTATATTATTACATTCTGTGGTTATGAAACTAGAGCAGATCTCCTATTGCTTGAGATGACCGATTTTGAAATTATTTTGGGCATGGACTGGTTATCTCCATATCATGCTATTCTAGATTGTCATGCCAAGACTGTTAACTTGGCTATTCCAGCATTGCCTAAGCTGGAGTGGAAGGGTTCGCCTGTTAGTTCATTTAATCGAGTTATTTCTTTTATAAAGGCTCAACACATGGTTGAGAAGGGTTGTTTGGCTTATCTAGCCTATGTTCGGGATACTACTGCAGAGACTCCGGCTATTGATTCAGTACCTGTAGTTCGGGAGTTCCCCGATGTATTTTCGTAAGATCTTCCAAGTATGACACCTGATCGTAATATTGATTTCTGTATTGACTTGGCTTCAGATACCCAGCCTATATCTATCCCACCGTATCGCATGGCTCCGAAAGAATTAAAAGAATTGAAAGAATAGCTTGAAGAGTTACTAGCCAAAGGGTTTGTCAGACCGAGTGTATCGCCTTGGGGTGCACCAGCATTATTTGTGAAAAAGAAGGATGGAACAATACAGATGTGTATTGATTATAGCCAATTGAACAAAGTCACTATTAAGAACAAGTACCCGTTGCCGCGTGTTGATGATCTATTTGACCAGTTGCAGGGTGCTAGGGTATTCTCTAAGATCGATTTGAGGTCAGGGTACCATCAGTTGAAGATTCGGGATTCGGATGTTCCGAAGACTACTTTTCGGACTAGATATGGTCATTATGAGTTTCTGGTGATGTCCTTTGGTTTAACTAATGCCCCGACAATGTTTATGGATCTGATGAACAGGGTATTCATGCCATATATTGATTCGTTTGTCATTGTCTTCATTGATGACATATTAATCTATTCGCTCAGTAAGGAGGAACATGAGCAGCATATGAGAGTAGTGCTTCAGACATTGCGGGAACAAAAACTATATGCTAAGTTCTCTAAATGTGAGTTTTGGCTAGAGTCTGTTGCATTTTTGGGACATATTGTATCGGGCGAAGGTATTAAAGTTGATCCCAAAAAGATTGAGACAGTTCAGAATTGGCATCGTCCCACTTCGGCGACTGAGATCAGGAGTTTTCTGGGTTTACCAGGTTATTATCGTCGGTTCGTGGAAGGGTTTTCATCTATTGCAGCACCTTTGACCAAATTAACCTAGAAGGGTGTTCAGTTCCGATGGTCCGATGATTGTGAGTCAAGCTTTCAGAAGCTCAAGAGAGCACTGACTACATCACCCGTGTTAATGTTACCATCTGGTTCGGGAATATATACAGTGTATTGCGACGCGTCACGTGTTGGCTTGGGTTGTGTATTGATGCAGGAAAGGCGAGTTATTGCATATGCTTCACGTCAGCTGAAGCCCCACGAGAAGAATTATACAGTACATGATTTGGAGTTAGCTGCGATTGTTCACGCTCTAAAGATTTGGAGGCATTATCTTTATGGGGTGTCTTGTGAAGTTTACACTGATTATCACAGTTTGCAGCATTTGTTCAAGCAGAGGGATCTAAATTTGAGGCAGCGCAGATGACTGGAGTTACTAAAAGATTATGATATTACTATCTTGTATCATCTGGGCAAAGCAAATATGGTTGCAGATGCCTTGAGCAGGAAGGCAGAGAGTATGGGTAGTTTGGCTTTCATTTCAGCAGAGGAAACGCCATTAGCCTCAGATATTCAATCCTTGGCTAACAAACTTGTGAGGCTGGATATTTCAGAGCCCAGTCGAGTTCTTGCATGTGTGGTGGCCCAATCTTCACTATTTGATCATATCAAGTCTCGCCAGTATGATGACCCATACTTGATGGTTCTTCGTGAAACGGTACTACGAGGTGGTACCAAGGAAGTTACTATTAGAGCGGATGTTGTTCTGCGACTCCAAGATCGTCTATGTGTTCCAAATGTGGATGGACTGAGGAAAAAGATCCTGGAAGAGGAACACAGTTTTCGGTATTCTATTCATCCAGGTGCTACTAAGATGTATCATGACTTAAGGCAACATTATTGGTGGCGACGAATGAAAAAGGACATAGTGAGTATGTATCTAGGTGTCTAAATTGCCAGCAAGTTAAATATGAGCACCAGAGGCCAGGTGGCCTACTTCAGCAGATGACTATACCAAAGTGGAAATGGGAACGAATTACTATGGACTTTGTAGTTGGGTTGCCGCGGACCTTGAAGAAGTTTGATGCAGTTTGGGTGATTGTTGACAGGTTAACTAAGTCGGCACATTTTATTCCTGTTGTGACTACGTATACTTCAGAGAGGTTGGCCCAGATTTATATTCAGGAGATAGTTCGGTTGCACGGTGTGCCAATTTCCATCATATCAGATAGAGGCCCTCTGTTTACTTCACATTTCTCGAGAGCAGTACATAGTGAGTTGGGGAACCGTGTAGAGCTCAGCACGTCCTTTCATTCGCAGACCGATGGACAGTCAGAGAGGACAATTCCGATTTTGGAGGATATGCTCAGGGCCTGTGTGATCGACTTTGGAGGTTAGTGGGATCGTTTCCTGCCTTTGGCCGAGTTTGCTTATATTAACAGTTACCAATCCAACATCGAGATGGCTCCATTTGAGGCTTTATATGGTCGGCGATGTCGTTCACCTATCGGATGGTTTGAGCCAGGTGAGGCTAAGTTATATGATACTGATTTGGTAAAGGATGCCTTGGAAAAGGTAAAGTTGATTCAGGAGCGACTTCGTACAGCACAGTCCAGACAAAAGAGTTACGCGGATCAGAAAGCGCGTGATATATCATTTATGGTAGGTGAAAAAGTTCTCTTGAATGTTTCGCCGATGAAGGGAATTTTGAGATTCGGGAAGAAGGGCAAGTTGAGCCCAAGGTATATAGGCCCATTTGAGGTGTTGAAACGAGTTGGGGAGGTTACTTATGAGCTTGCATTGCCTCCCAGCCTATCAGGATTTCATCTGGTTTTTCACGTATCTATGCTCCGAAAGTATCATGCCGACCTATCACATGTGTTAGACTTCAGCACAGTTCAACTAGATAATAGCTTGGGTTATGAAGAGGAGCCAATTGCTATTGTTTACAAACAGGTTCGCCAGTTGAGGTCCAAGAGGATTTCTGCAGTAAAAGTCCAGTGGAGGGGCCAACCAGTCGAGGAAGCGACTTGGGAGGCCGAGGAAGACATGCAGAGCAGATATCCACACTTATTCAGCACTCCAGGTACAATTCTAAACCCGTTCGAGGACGAACGTTTGTTTAAGAGGTGGAGAATGTAATGACCCAACCGGTCATTTTTAACTTTTAGAACCCCGTTCCCTAAAATAAAACTTCCCGTAGGTGCTTGTAATGATTTATGACTTGCAGGGAAGGTTGGTTCGGGATTTGGAAGTGTTTGGGGTAAAACCGGAACACTTGGTTCCTTAAGTTGGCCTTAAAGTGCTAAGTTTGACTTCGGTCAACATTATGAGAAAACGACCCCGGAATAGAATTTTGATGATTCCAGCAGCTCCGTATGGTGATTTTGGACTTAGGAGCGTGTTCGGAATTTTATTTAGAAGCCCGTAGTTAAATTAGGCTTGAAATGGCTAAAAACAAGAATTTAAGTTTGGAAGTTTGACCGATGAGTTGACTTTTTGATACCGGAGTCGGAACCCAGTTTCGAAAATTTTCGTAGCTCCGTTATGTAATTTATGACTTGTGTGTAAAATTCGAGGTGAATCGGAATTGATTTGATAGGTTCCGACATCGAATGTAGAAGTTGAAAACTCTTAGTTTCATTAAGCTTGAATTGGGGTATGATTCATGGTTTTAGCGTTGTTTGATGTGATTTAGAGGTTCGACTAAGTTCGTATGAGGTTTTAGGACTTGTTGGTATATTTGGTTGAGGTCCCAAGAGCCTCGGGTGAGTTTCGGATGGTTAACGGATCAAAAGTTGGACTTAAAAAGCTGCTGTAATTTTCCCTTTTGCTATATATTCTGGGCTATGATCGAGCCCCAGATCGAACCCAGATATCGAGCCCATGATCAAGGCATGAGTCGAAGTCAGGGACGAGGCTCAGTATCGAAGCCACGATTGAAGGCAAGGCTCGAGGGCCAGGATCAAGACCCAAGATCGAACTTGATCGAGGCCATGACCATGTCCCAGGCTCGAGGTCTGATCGAGGCCATGACCAGCTCCCAAGATCGAGCTCCTTGATCGAGCTCCCAAGATCGAGCTCCCTAAGATCGAGCTCCCGATATCGAGCTCCCCTGATGATTGAGCTCCCGAGATCGAGCTCCCCTGATCGAGCTCCTTGATAGAACTGGACAGAGCTGTAAGTTATAAAAACAGAGGACATTCGTCCCATTTGCTATTTTTGACTAACTTGAGCTTGAACAGAGGCGACTTTTGTCAAATTTTTAAGAAAAAAATATTGGGGTAAGTGATTCTAACTCGGATTTGGTCTACATATATAAGTATATCATTTTTTTCACCATAAATTAGTGTTTTGAGATTTAAATTTGGAAATTTTTTAGAAATCTCATAAAAATAAATTTTTGAGATTTCGGTATCGATTCGGAGTCGGATTTGAGTGAAACTGGTATGGTTGGACTCGTAATTGAATGGGTTGTGGGATTTCGAGACGTGGGCTCCACGGATGAATTTTTAATTACTTTCGGGATTTTTATTAAAAATATAGTATTTTCTTATAGAATTGATTCCTATAATTTTTAGTGATTGTATCGAATTATTTAGGATAGATTCGAGCCAGACAGAGTTGGATAATCGTGGAAAAGGCCTTATAGTGGATTAATTGGAGCAAGACGAGGTAAGTCTCTTGTCTAATCTTGTGAGGGGGTAATTACCCCATAGGGATTAAATTAAATAATTATTGCTAATTGCGGGGGCTACGTACGCACGAGGTGACGAGAGTCCGTGCGTAGCTACTATTAATGCTAAAATCCGGGTAGTTTAAGACTCAAAGCATGAATTACTTATGTGAATTGTATTCTTTATTAATTAAAATAATTGATGTATATATTGTGAATTGTTATGAAAAGTAGAAAAATATGAAATTTTCATATGCTTAATTTTTGTTTAAATCAATTAATTGTTAAAAGAAATTGTTCTCCTCCCAAATTCATCTTATAATAAATATACTCTCCTTCCGGAGGCACATAAAAAAATATCCTCCTTTCTTGTGGAGCGGGCCGAACGCCTCGGTAAGATAAATGCATTTATGGATCGCGCCGCACATCCCTGGACAGTGTACACGACACTCTGGATCGGGCCGTACATCCTCGGCAGAAATCGTGCTTAATAATAATAATAATTACACGATACTTTAATAATTTATTTCAGCTTGTGAAGCTAATTAATTAATTGAAAAATTCTTGGAATTTAATGAATTATTATTCTTGCTTGTCAAAGAAATAACTGTTACTCCTGTAAATGAGGTTTAATTAATAAATTAGAAATTATTTGAATTGAAGGAATTTAATTAATATATTGAGAATTGTTACATTTGAAGGAATTTGATTATTTTTGCTGATTAAATAAATTATTGTAAATTCTGTAAATCATGCTGATTTAAATATCCTAGTTTTATTTCAGTTATTATTATTGACCCATAGTGAGTGTCAAAGTCGGCCATCTCGTCTCTACCACTTCGAGATTAGGCTTGATACTTACTGGATACACGTTGTTTACGTACTCATACTACACTTGCTGCACTTTTTGTGTAGGATCTGAGACAGGTACTAGTGGAGGACCTATCATCACATACCCACGTCATCCCGAGGCATAGTGGTGAGCTGCCTTTCTGAGCCGTTCTGCAGCTACCAATGTCTCTTCTTATATTTATATTATGTCTATTTCATTTCAGACAGTATTTGGAGTTTGTATAATCTACTAGATGCTCATGCACTTGTGACACCGGGTCTTGGCACACACACATTAGTAAAAGTTGGTATTTTATTATTTTCTTGGAATAAAAGTTTAACCAATGTACGTTTGACTTATTAGTTGGCTTGCCTAGCTGTAGTGTTGGGCGCCATCACGACCTATAGGTGAAATTGGGTCGTGACATTTAAAGCACGTAACAGTTAAGGCATGAAAGGAAATAATTAATAAAATGCGAAAAATCAAGGAAATAAGTAATTCGGCAGCGTATAAGCACTCGTCACCTCGCATATATGCCGCAACACATGATTTTCACATAGCACATAGTTTAAGGGTTCCTAATTCCCTTAAATCAAGGTTAAACCCAACACTTACCTCACTCCGCAATCAACTCAAAGTTCAACCAC
Source organism: Nicotiana tomentosiformis (assembly GCF_000390325.3). NCBI lineage: Eukaryota > Viridiplantae > Streptophyta > Magnoliopsida > Solanales > Solanaceae > Nicotiana > Nicotiana tomentosiformis. The sequence continues at coordinate 161,951,872 of NC_090813.1, read as the reverse complement.
GACCTTGCCTTTTGAACAAGCCTCCAAACCAACCAAATCTATCCAATTAGTGATCAAACGATTCAAAATAAGCTTTATAAACTACTCACGAATGAAAGAGATTCAATTTAAATCATTATTGAAAAAGTCAAAAAAGTCAACCCCGGGCTCGCTTGGTCAAAACCCAAAATTCGGATCGAAATTCGATTACCCATTCACTTCCGAGCCCGGTTATGTAATTTTTTTCGAAATCCGACCTCAATTCGAGGTCTAAATTCAAAAATTTCAAAAATTCCTAATTCTACACAAATCCCCAATTTCCACCATAAAAATCCTAGGTTTAATGATGAAAACTTATGAAATGTAATGGGTAAATGAAAGAAAGTAGATTAAGGTCACTCACCAAAGAAATTAGGAAGAAAGGTTCTTGGGAAAATCGCCTCTAAGGTGTTTAGGGTTGAGAATATGAAAGAATGAGCTAAAATCCCGTCTATCTAAGCTTTTGACCAGGCACAAATGTCGCAATTGCAACCTGGGGTTCGCAATTGTAAAACCCGCAAATGCGAGACATACTTCACAATTGCGAAGAAACTCCATCTCTGCTATCATCACACTTACGATGATTTGTTCGCAAATGTGAACTATGGTCCTCCGCAAATGCAACCTTCAAATGCGATCCCAGTTGACCCAACCCCTCTTTGCAAATGTGAAGATTTTCTTTGCAATTGCGAACATGACAATAATTTGAATCTTCACAAATGCAAACACTGACCTCGCAATTGCGAGGTCAGAGACCTGCACCATAACAGATTTTTCACCAGCTATTTTTAAGTCCAAAATCACTCCGAAACCTATCCAAAACTCACTCGAGCCCTCGGGGCTCCAAACCAAACATGCACACAAGTCCAAAATCATCATATGAACTTGCTCGCGTGATCAAAATACCAAAATAACACCTAGAACTACAAATCGGACACCAAAACGAATAAAATTTTCAACGAAGCTTAAGAACTTTTATTTTAACAACTGGACGTCCGAATCACGTCAAATCAATTCTGTTTTGCACCAAATTTTGTAGTGTCACGACCCCAAATTCCCTCCGTAGGATGTCGTGATGGCACCTAGTCTTTAAGACTAGGTAAGCCTATCAATGCAGAATAATAATAAATATCTGAAATAAATAAACTATAATTCAAACAATTTCAACTCCCAAAATCCGATAGAAATAAGTCACAAGCTTCTAAGAATTTATTCTTAGTGTCTCTATATGTCAAGGTCTAGATAAAATATAAGGAAGCAACATAAAATGATAGAAGGGGACTCCAGAGTCTACGGACGCTAGCAGATATACCTCGAAGTCTCCGTGCGTAGGTAACTCAATGACGTCTAAGCTGGTAAAATGTACCTGGATCTGCACAAAAAGATGTGCAGAAGCATAGTATGAGTATACCACAGCGGTACCCAGTAAGTGCCAAGCCTAACCTCGGTAGAGTAGTGACGAGGTCAGGTGAGGCCCTACTGGAATATAATAATGGCATGGTAAAATGTTTATCAATGTAGTAAAATAAAATAACATTGAAAATGAATCAAATAGTATGTCACATTTAATGACACCAAATAATTGCAAATAATATCTCGTGGAAATTAAAACAGAATTTCCTTCAACTTTATGAAAATCACAATAATAATCAAAGGCAACTACGGCCATAAATTAATATCAACAAGGGCACTCCCGAGGTACCGCCTCGTAGTCCCAAATCATAAATAAATTCACAATATCTCATTTCCTTATATCGCCGCGGGAGCCTTCACAATTTATTTAAAGAAAATATTTTTCCCGAAATAGCATCCCGCATTTTAGCCACCCTTATCACACCGCATGACTTCTAGTAGTTCCCCTACTAGCCACGCGTATCAAGCCACCCTTATCTCACCGCATGCATTTCAACACCCAGACCTTATACCACCGCATGCGTATCAGTATCACAATATATCACAATTTGCACCTCAAGTGCTTAAATAATTTAACTTGCCAAAATAATTCAACAACAATATTTTTCCACAATAAAGAGCTCACGGCTCATGCCAAAATAAATCATCAATAATAGTTTTCCACAATAAAGAGCTCACAGCTCATGTCAAAATAATTCATCAATAATATTTTTCCACAATAAAGAGCTCACGGCTCATGTCAAAATAATTCATCAATAATATTCTTCCACAATAAAGAGCTCACGGATCATGTCAAAATAATTCATCAATAATATTCTTCCACAATAAAGAGCTCACGGCTCCCTCACAATGAGTATAAAAATATTCAGGAGTAAATAATATAGGAAAATAATATTTTAAAATCTTTACTACGTTGCTTCAAAATCAAGTTT